>NC_080164.1:115103941-115381709 GCF_950295315.1 Erinaceus europaeus | reverse complement strand
TCAGTGTTTCGTTTTTATAAATAAAAATTTAAAAAAACTATCAGATAATTCAATAAAAGCCATCACTTCACCTTGCTTCATTAACTGGAAGTTAAATGTATCCTTAATGTATATACCACTATAATTGCTTCTACTTTGTAAGTTTCTCTTGGATAAAATTCATGTTCTTAGGAAAGGGACTAGCTGATTACAATAGCTGTCACTCATATTCTACTTTAATTATGGATTCATCTGGGCCAAGTGAACTCCCAGGACTAAAGAAACTCCAATTTCCTAGCTTAAGTAAGGGAGATGGCTAAGTCTCTTTCATGAAGCAGTACATCTGGTTCAGGATATGGTAGTTCCAGGGAGCCACATCTGGTTCAGGATATGGTAGTTCCAGGGAGCCAGGTGGTAGTGAACCTGGTTGAGCACACATGTTACAATGTGCAAGGACCTGGGTTCAAGCCCCTAGTCCCTACCTATAGGGGGAAAATTCATAAATGCTAAACCAGTGATGCGAGTGTCTCTCTATCTCTCTCATCTATTGTCCTGTTCCCTCTCAATTTATGGCTGTCTCTATCCAATAAGTAAATAAAGATAATGAAAAAAATATTTGAACATTAAGGAATATGGAAGCTGCACTCCAAAAGGCTCTTTTAGAACCTAGACTACTATTAGCATAAAACTTGTCCATAGGGGTCAGTGGTCACCAGGCTGCAGAGGGAAGGGAGAAAGAGACAGAAGGCATGCAGGAACAGACCTGAAAGAGACATGCTCACATCTACTCATATTTCACTGGCAGCCATACTATATCATGACCCTGCTGAGCTGCATAAGAGAGTGGGAACATGTCAGATCTCAGGGGATGGTCAAAATGCTGCTAATATGGAAAACAAGAAGAATAAATTTGGGAAGCAAATTTATTTATATAACACTAGCTGGATCTTTAATTCTGTTTACAGTTTCCATTTTCACTTTTCAGTTAGCCTTTGTCAAATGTGATAACCTCTCTTGGCAGTGGGCCACATTCTCCATTCAAAGAGTTGAAAGAATGAAGCAGGATAACAAGAAAGTCTTAACTCCAATCATCTATGAAATATTTATTGTGTTTATAATATTTGAGCTATGTTCATTATGTGTAATATTATGCCTTAAAAACTACACTATGAGGATAATAACATTTCATCCAGTTTTATAGATCAGAATACTTATATGCAAAAAGTTGAGATGACTTGGCCAAGTTCCTGAGTGGTAAAGTAGGGATTTGAAATCAGAGCTGTGTGATTTCAAAGCATTTTTTATTCATCATCTCACTTAATCCTCATAACAATTCTTTGAAGTAGACAGCTGGTCTTTGCCTCATTTAATACAGTAGAAAATAACAATCAGAAAGATTAAGTGATTTGACAAATAAATACAGTACGTAGAGAAGTAAGTTTCTGTTTCTAAAAATCTTTGCTTTTTGAATAGTTTTTAAGTAAACTTCACTGGCTTTATAATCAACATACCTATGCAATCAGTGAACAGGCTTATTTTCAATTTGGGAAACTTGGCCATGTTGTTTAATTTTTTTTAATATTCCAAGAAAAGTAGAAGGCATTTATTTCAAAGTGCAAATATAAGAATTAAATACACTTATATAGAGAGGAGGAAAGAATCTTGATGACAGTAGGTACCCACTCCATAATTTTAAACACTCTCTAATTCTAAATGTAGGTGTGATTTTAGAAAGTTTGTATTTTAACAGAAAAAGAAACATGAATGAAAAAAAACATTCTTCACAGAAATACTGCTTGCTAACTGATAGGCTTTGGAATCCTGCTAAATTATTGAGATTAAAAGAACTGGATAAGTCAGTTGGAAACCAAGTACAAAAAAGCTCCCCCCCACACACATATTTAATTTAATGGGTGTTAAACATTATTGCCATTTACCTGAAGCTGAAGGGAAAAAAAAAACAACAAAAAACTAGGAATTGTGCACACATGCACCTCTCATAGAAAAAGCGAACAATCATAATTAGTAGACACAGTTGCAACTATAAGTTATATAGCAATTTGTAGGTATATTTTGCCTATTCTTTTACTTTTTGTAACAAGTGCATAAGTTAGCTGCCATTATGATCTCTAGTTTCCATATGAAAAACAAATAAAATTAAAAAACCCCTGACATATAGCAAGATTGAGAAACAAAGGAGAGTGAAGTTCAAACCCTGCAATCTTACCCTACTCTAGGCTGGTAAACTCCAGATTGTCTTTCTAGGAGCTAAGGAGTGCTGCTTGTTAGAGAGAAGATACCATCAGATGACCTAGGAAAACACCTCACCTGGTAGAGTGCAGGGCTCGCATATCTGAGGCTTCCGGTTTGACCCCAGGGACTGTTTGTACTGGAGTGTGGCTCTGATTTTCTCATGTGAAACTCACTATATCTTGTGTGAAATAAATACAATAAATCTTCAAAACAGAGAATTAAACTTCAATGACTCCGAGTCTTCCTTTCAAAGCATTCCATGCTTGATAGAGAATTAATATCGCAATATTCTTTTTCTTAAAATCCTTTTATGAGGGAGAGAAACTGATTTACTTGTACAAACTTTTATAAGAGGTGAAAAAATCTGATTTAAATATTTATGAGTTTGTATACATTTAACTCCCTCACATTCAACAAAATTAAACTTCATTTTTCTCTGCTGCTGCCAAATTGTGACTATCAAAAAGGGCTGTTCCCATTTGTTAGGATAAAACAGTCTGGTTTGACAATATCAAGTCTATAAATTCTGACGGGTTTTGAAAGTAAATATTAATTATTACACAAGTAGCTCCCAGTGACTGAACCTGCGTTTATTTTAAAAATGGATTAATTATTGAAGTAATTTCATTTTAAAAATGTATTAAGTATTGAAGGGGAAAAAAGATGAAGAAAATGACCGTTTAGCTTTGTGCCTGTTAGCTCCTGTTCTGTCAAAGCAATACCTACAGAAATCATCTCCAAATCAGTTTTAGCTGAGTGATAATCACTTCAGATCTCATGATTACTCTGTCTTCTTTAGCCTTCAGGAATGAAGGCTACCTCCAGCGCACACTAAGATAGCCTTGCAGGGGAGACTTGGCAGCACAATGGAAGTTCGATGTATCCTTTCTTTCCTTACTGGCTTGCAAACCTAGTCAACGCCACTCTCAGGAGAGTCAACGCCCAGGAGATGGCATAATAGATAAAGTATTGGATTTTCAAGCATGAGGTCCCAAGTTTGAGCCCCTGGAATTGTATGTGCCAGAGGGAAACTCTGGTTCTCCCTCTCTCTAACCCTCTTCTTTCATTAATAAATAAATCTTTACTAAGTCTCTCCTAGACCTTAATTCCACATCAACAACTCTGCCATGATTTGTGACCAAGTTGTTTTGTTCAAAGTCATTTTCACTTTTATATAAAAGGAAGAGAGAAGATTGGATTCAAGAGAGGGGGTAGGAAAGACGGGGTTGGGGAAAAAAAGGGGAGAGGGAGAGGGAGAGGGAGAGGGGGAGTGGGAGGGGGAAAGGGAGAGGGAGAGGGAGAGAGAGAGAAAGAAATGTAACCTGTAGTCTGATCCATTTTTAGCTCATATGTCACTTGGACATGGAAGATAGTACTTTAAAAATGGAAGTGCATGTCAGTCTGAGGCAGGTTACACTTTTTCAAATGTTCTTAAGCTTTGTCTTATCAAGGCCTAATGCATCCACAGATTGCAAGAGCAGGAGAAACATGCTAAATTTATTCCATACAGTGTGATATTTATTTTGGTTTGAAAAACAGGGTAAGGTCCAAATAATTGCTTTAGGATACCATGTGCTTGTAAATTCTCTTGCTTTATTTTTCTTTACGTGTTCTACCTTTATGTTAAATAGCTCCATGAGGACAAAGGTTTCAGTTTTTAAAAAATTCCATTTTAAGTGCCAGGCAGTGGCACACTTGGTTAAGAGCATTATAGTGCATAAAGACTCAGGTTCAAGCCCCTGGTCCCCACCTGCAGGGGAAAAGCTTCACAAGTGGTTAAGCAAGGATGCAGGTGTCTCTCTGTCTCTCTCCCTCTCTATCTTCCCCTCCCCTCAATTTCTCTCTGTCTCTATCCAATAATAAATAAATATTTTAAAAAAGAATTTTAAAATACCATTTTATTAAAGAGAGATAGAGAGATCTCCAGAGAACAACTCTATCACATTTGATACCAGGAACTCAGGACCTCATGTTCTGAAGTCCAACATTAACCCCAGGGCACACTAATAAGGTAGCCCTGCAGATAAGACTTGGCAGGACAACATGGAGTTCCACATTTTCTTCACTATTGTATTCTCAGGCTCTATACATGATTGGTCCATGATAGATGCCTAGTTGAAATAATCAATCTGCCCACAGATCTGTTATATAAATGGTTATTCAGTTCTTGGACTTTAGGAAGTTATGTTGTAGAAGTAAAGAAGGATTAACTATGAGAAGTAAAGTTCTTCCTAAACTAAATCTATATTGTATTGAAAATGGCTGTCATTAATAAGAGTGTGAATGATGCTAATAGTGTTGCTGGCTGTGATGGTTGTGTCATTGGTTCTCTCAGGATTAGACATCAAGACAGTGGAGCTGGGGTCAGGTGGTGATTCATTCAGTACAGTACACACATTACAGTGTACGAGAACTCGAGTTCAAACCCAGGTCCCCACCTGCAGTTGTCTCTCCTCCTCTCTTTCTTTGTCTCCTCATCTCTCTTTGTCTCTTAACCTCTATAAAAATGGCCTCTGGGAACTACGGAATTGTGCAAACATACGGGGTCCAGTGATAACTGTGTTGGCACAAAAAAAAAAAAGCAATGGGGGGATGGAGTTAGCACTTGTAACTTTAAGCATTAGATGATCCAGAAGAACAGCCATGTCTACAGCCAGCATTAGAGGTATAGGTACCACTACAAACAGCAGCAGGCAGGCACTGCCATGTTGGATCAGAACAGGAGAGGCAGAAAAACAAAAGGGACTGGCACTAGATTTCCATCTCTGATCAGTCTAGATTTATTCTAGACCAATATAGAAGTAATTTGAAATACAAAGTTCCTTCAGAGTCAGAGAAATACTATTCTGCTGTTGCTTTTTATTATTATTGTTGTTGTTATTATTATTATCAGTAGTAGTAGTAATAGCAGCAGCTGTATACACTTATAATCAACTGCCTGAGAGCATAATTATTATACTATTCTTTCATCTTCAATCTATTTTTATATCACTTTATTAGGGAAGAAGATGATTTACAAGACTGTTGTTGTTACATGTGCATTATTTCTTATATCCCCGTGACAGGTGTCAGCACACCATACTCTCCACCAATTTATCACTTTCTTCCCACAAAAAATCCCTGAGTCCCAATCAGAAGCATTATAGTCGTTGTGATATGACTCAGTTTCTTCATATTTTCCATCCAATATTTAGCCTTGTTTAGTTGTTGAAATTTCATTATCTTTCAGGCTAAGAACCTCTTCAAATGTATTGTGGCTATGTGTGCCTTAGATATTCAGGCTGTTAAAACAAAATAACACTGGGTTATTTACTTCTCATTATTTGGGAGGCTGGAAGTCTCAAATCAAGGCAATAGCTTAGGAAAGTTCTCTTTCAAACTGCAAATTTCCAACTTCTCCCTATACTCTCATATGTGGGGTATTCTCAACATATTGTACAATAGTCCCACTGGCAACTAAATATGCTTAACTGACTATTGAAAAGCTAAAAGAGAGCTCTTTGTGAACCCTATCCCAACCCCCCATTTTAAGGTGGTAATCTTATTCATAAGGGCTCCATCTTCATGATCTAATCCTGAAGGTACCACTTTCTAATACTATCCCATTAGGCATTAGGACATCAACATTTAAATAGGGGTGGGGGATGCAGAAATTCACTTTATGGTATGTTGTATTAATTTTTTTCTATATAATAAATTACCACTAAAACCTGGCATCTTAAGATAATAACTAGTAGCTCAGAATTTCTGTGTATCAGGACTATAGGTCAGCTAAAGTGAGATTATTTGACTTAGAACTTCTCATAGCATTAAATTCAACAAATTGGCTAGGCTGCAGTCTCATCTGAGGGTTTGTCTGGAGTATCATTATTAAACCACTATTAAAAAGAGAAAGAAAGTAAGAGAGAGAGAAAGAGAGAAAGAGAGAAAAAAGAAAGATAGAAAGGAAGGAAGGAAGGAAGGAAGGAAGGAAGGAAGGAAGGAAGGAAAAGAGAAAGAGAAAGAAAGAAAGGTCAGCTCATAGTACAGACCCAGAGTCCCAGCAATAATATTCATAATCCTATTTTCTTTCCCCTTGTTTATGGACTAGATTTTTTTATGGACTAGATTATTAACTCACTTCTAACAAATAGAATATGGCAAAAGTGACGTGATATCAACTTCAATTCTATTTTATTAAATTGCTATGCTCTCTTTTCTTCTTCCACATTCTCTTTCCATGCATCTCTGTATCTCTCTTAGATTTCTCACTGTGGGAGAAATATCTCCAGAAAGATTACAATGCTTCCCTCAAGCTAAACTAATGCAGTGAGGTCATAAATTCTCACATAAGCAAATGTATCATGTTGGGAATAAATTAATTCTACTCTGTACTATGTCTTTAAGAGGGCTAAGAGGACAAAGACTAAAGTAATGAGTAGAAGGATATTATTCTTGGGGATAAAGGATGAAATGGAGCCAATGAGTCATTTTTCTTGGGAAAGAGGGGGGCAGGCATACAACAAAAGGCAAAAGAAAAGTTGGTAACCTCAAGTAAGCTGACACCAGGAGCACAGCCTGAAAATCTCTTAAGCTGAGCACTGCTCCAAAATTGCCAACAGTGAAGGGGATCTGGTGGTGGTGCACTGGGTTAAGAGCACATAGCAGGAAGCACAAAGACCTGCTCAAGGATCCCCATTTGAGCCCCTGACTCCCTACCTGCATAGAGGTTACTTCACAAGCAGTGAAGTAGGTCTTCAGGTGTTTCTGTTTTTCTCCTTCACTATCTCTCCCTCCTCTCTCAATTTCTTTCTGTCCTATCCAATAAAATTAAATAACTGGCCACCAAGAGCAGTAGATTCATAGTGCCAGCACCTAGCATCATTGAGAACCATGGAGGCAAAATACTAACGCTAACACTAACAAACACTAACACTGATTTGCTAACAGTTTGTTTTCAAGAGGACACACAAGAGAAAAAATTGGCTGCTATCTCATAGACAAAAAAGGGGGGGTTGTCCTGGGATGTGGCACACCTGGTTGAGAGCACATTTTATAATACACAAGGTTTATAATACCAGGGTCTGAGCTCCCAGTCCCCAGCTGCAGGGGGAAAGCTTTGAGAGTGGTGAAACAGTGTTGCAGGTGTTTCTCTGTCTCTCCCCCTTCCTCTCAATTTCTGGCTATCTCTAGCCAATAAATAAATAAAGATAAAAAATTAAAGAGAGAAAAATAAAGGAAGAATTTCCTGCTGGGATCAAGTCAGAAAATGGCAAATGAAATCCAAGGGAAAGTTGAACCGGACATGCAGACCACATGGGCCTTGGAAATTCAGGCCATAATAAAAAAAAATAGGTCTTTACTTTTTGTGAATAGGAAGTCTCTGGGGAAAGGAACAACATTTAAAAATAAATATATCTTGGAGGTTGCCAAGAAGGGCCAAGGGTGAAAGTAAAAAGACTGTAAGAACCTGACAAGTAATAACCCTTGACTAGAGCCTTAGGAATCATAGAGAGACAAAGATCAAAGATTATGGGAGTATTGTAAAGGTAGAGGAAGCAATACATGCTAGTGGTATAGATGTAGAAGAGAAACAGAAGAAAGAATGACACCAAAGTTCTTGGTGTAAGTAATTGGAAGGATGGAGTTTCCATTTGCCCTCATTGAAAAGACATAAGGGTTGAAATTTTCACAAAGATCAGAGACTAAACAAAGAAAATTAATCTTATTAATAAAGTTATAAAATAAAGAGCAAATATAAGTTGACAGCAGTGGAAGAAGGTGGCAGTAGCTACCTGTCTGTAATGAGAGTACATTTTCACTCTTGCATTATTCTGATTTACAAATTTTTAAATATTTATTTATTTATTTATTCCCTTTTGTTGCCCTTGTTGTTTTATTGTTGTAGTTATTGTTGTTACTGATGTTATTGTTGTTGGATAGGACAGAGAGAAATGGAGAGAGATGGGGAAGACAGAGGAGGGAGAGAAAGATAGACACCTGCAGACCTACTTCACCACCTGTGAAGCAATGCCCCTGCAGGTAGGGAGCCAGGGGCTCGAACCAGGATCTTTATGATCGCCCTTGTACTTTGTGCCACCTGTGCTTAACCTGCTGTGCTACCGCCTGACTCCCTATATTTTTGTTCTTTAAATGACTCTTGCAGATTTTTTAAAAATAAAAATATAGAATAAATTGATGATAACAATTTTTTTAGTCCTATGATTGAGGAACACTGGGTTTCCTTTTTTTTTCAAGACTAAGTGAATACATTTTGTTAGTATGCTGCATGTCTGCCTCGATGGGGAAGGTCAACTACTGTAATTCCGCTTTTCTGTAGAGAGTGAGCATTGGAGTCTGTGAATCAGTCTCTTCAGGTCATGCCAGGTCACATCACTGGTTTTGGTGGGGTGCATTGTAGTCATGCCATCTTGTGGGCGATGTCAGAGGACAGGGGTCCAAATGGATTTCCAGGGATTCCATTTGAGCAGATGCTTTTTCATGTGAAGACTTGACAGCTGTAGTTCACTTACTTGTGAAGCAAAACTTGTAGCAGATTAGAAGTTTACTATAATTGATAACTCCATTATAATTGGTTTAAGTACATTTATAATTTTGGAAGTCCTTTCTAGTATGATTTCAAGGTTGTTTAAACAGTATAAGCTCAATAAAAGAACCATGGTTAGAAGCCTCAAGCATGAGAATCATTAACATAACCATTGCACTATCCACCCCACCCATACTCATACAGTTTTCAGGATTAAAAGTTTCTCATTTATACCAAGATGTAAAAAAAAAAAAATCAAAAGAGAAAAAAACAATTTTTTGAACTGTTTCTGGATGTCTCTAGAAATCATGGCTGCGTCCAGCATTTTTTTTTTAAGTCAATTAAATTTCAGAATACTCACAGCAAAATGGGTCGTACAGAAATTCAGCCATTCAAATCACTTTCTTATGAAACGCAACTTGAACCAGATTATTAGATTCCACTGTGTTGTATCATGAGTCCCCTGGAGGGCATCCTAATCCAAAAAGCTCCTCGAAATTTCATTTAGGGTGCTTCTGACAGTTCCTGCAAGATTGCTGCAGGCATCCATTTTTAAAACATCTTCCCATCGAAGAAAGAATCGAATCAGGAGGGTAGAACTAACCATGTGTGTCCATTCTTGGGGACTGCCAAGGTACTGGATAGTGCTTTTCAAGTTAGAGTAGTCCTTCTTGGCAGGAAACATGCGAGAAGAAGTCCAGAAAGTCCAGGGAAAATCTCCACGCATCTCCCAAGCTCTACGATCATGGTCATAAGAAACCAAAGTGTGGTCCGGAGGAAAACATAGTCCTTCTCCTCGGGAAACATGGGAGAGGGAGTCCAGAAAGTCCCAGTGAAAATCTCCACATATCTCCCAAGCTCTACGATCACAGTCATAAGGAACCAAAGTTCCCAATTAGGGAACCAAAGTGTGGCCCAGAGCAAAATATTCCAGAGACAGAGAAACTGTCTCATGAAGGAAGAGTAGAGGCTTTGGGAAACCTCTTCATAAGTAGAAAGGCAGGCCATGATGGATGGCTAGCCAAGTGGCTTTACTTATCTGGTTGTCTTAGGTCTGCTGCTTGTATGTGGAGCCGAGGTTTATGTCCTATGTTGTTGTACCTGTTCAGGCACCATATGCCAGGCCAGGCTAGCTTCACGGGCAGGAGAGAGAAGACCAGGGACTCATGGCTGAGTGGGACGCAGTTCAGTCTTTATTGATGAGGAATGCAGTGCAAGCTAGCTATCTCTAATCACAATCCTGTCCTATATATATCTCCTGAGGTGGAAGTGTCAGGAAGAGGAAGTACGTAGGTAGGATAGGGGGTGGGGAAAAGGAAAAAGCGCTGGAACCAGTGGGGATTAAACCAATGAAAACAATGATTATGTAAATAGACCACAGTATAAGTAATACAAGCGAACCTAATGTGATGATCAAAACAGAAGGCCTTATAAGCAGAATTTAGAAGCATACCAACAACATTCGCTTAGCTCCACAGCATGTCAACAACTGATGACCAGCAGTACAAATCCTCTACTAGTTCAAAGAATTTATTTTTTAAAGATATCTTCAGGGAGTCGGGCTGTAGTGCAGCGGGTTAAGCGCAGGTGGCGCAAAGCACAAGGACCGGCATAAGGATCCCGGTTCGAACCCCGGCTCCCCACCTGCAGGGGAGTCGCTTCACAGGTGGTGAAGCAGGTCTGCAGGTGTCTATCTTTCTCTCCTCCTCTCTGTCTTCCCCTCCTCTCTCCATTTCTCTCTGTCCTATCCAACAACAACAACAATGATAACGACAACAATAAAACAACAAGGGCAACAAAAGGGAATAAATAAATAAAATAAATATTAAAAAAAAATAGAAATAAAGATATCTTCCAAATTCTCCCTTCTCACTTTATCCTTAGGATAAGAATGCCCTAAATGATATATTATACTAGCAAAAATTTTAAAAGTCCAGGAAATGTAACTATCTTCATTAAACATTAAACTCTATTTAGATTCATTTTATTTTAGTTTTTTTTTTAAAATGGGGAGAAATACACAACCTCTAACCAGACTCTACAGCCAAGCATTAGAGTATGGCATGCAGGGATTTCCCTTGTTGATTTCTCAAATCCATTTGCTTTCACACTGACACTGAAAAATGTGATGTTTCTTCTGGGATTCAATGGAAAAACTGAGAGAAGCTATGACTTCCTTTCACAATGATTTGGGAAAAACATAATGGCAGAACTCAAGGTGCCTTTTGGGAATCCCAAAAGATGTCCTCAAACAAACTGTGTCTTATACTTCTTCTATTTAATTCCATTCTCCTTTCTCAACTTTATTATTGGAACTATACCTCAACTTTTAACAAAATTTTGCAAGACCACACTTGGCTCTGAGCTTAAAATATTTCAACAGATGTTCCATCGACAAGGTCAATGTGATAAAGGTGCCCAGTTTAAACTGTGGCTCATGGCCAATTAGAGGCAGTGTGTTTTTATTAACCTAGCTGAAAATGGCTTGGGTGTTTATAGATTTAACTTTGCAAAGGCTCAGAGACTATACCCTTAAGTTGCTTCAGGGCAGAAATACATATAAAGCACCATTAATTAAAATAGCAGACCACTTAGGTCATAAGTAAAGGTCTAGTGGGCAGACTGATTTCTCATGCAAGTAGCTAAGAAATCAACATCTCCAAGCTGAGCTCTGCCAATTAAGAAAGACTTGTTTGTCTGTTTGTTTTTGTTTTTTTTAATGTTTTGCTGTGACTTCCCAGTGAAAAGTTTTAGAAGAAGGAGAAAAAGGTAGGGAGCAATAAGAGCTCATCATATAACCAAGGGTTTGAGCCATTTCTAGACTGCAGTCTGAACTGACAGGGGTAATGGAGACAACAGATGGAACTGGAGAATCTCTGAGGCTGCAAAACCCACAGACTGCTATGACCTCTAGATACTATGGAACATTAAGTCTGAGCATTTCAGCATCTATATTGCCTGGAACTGGATCATCACCTACAAAGATGGTAGAGGGCTAAGTCAGGGATGGAGAAGACAGGAGAGATGAAGCAGCCCGGTAGGTCAAAGGAGAAATTTTTCGTCTCCGAGTTAGACAGCCATTAGAATGATCCTAACAGATTCAGATGATGTCTATTCATATTAGGACAAACTTGTTCATTTGTTTATTTAATTAGTTAATTTGAGAGAGAGGGAGGAGAAAGAGAACACCAACTAGTTTAGTTCTTACGTGTGACAATGCCTGGGATTAAATCTGAGGGTCCTGCATTTGAAGGCATGCAAATCCTGTGCTCTAATATTGAGACCCATCTGTTCATATGAGTCAATATCTATTCATCTATTCAGATCAGTATTCAATATCTATTCATCTATTCAGATCCTTTAAAGTAACCTATCCTTTCCCTGCCCCTTTCAAAATAGCGGCACTGAATATAATGGAACCTCTTAAAAATAGGTGTGATGGACAAGTGTACCCTGTAATCTTATTATCTTGTAAACCACTAATAATCACAAATTAAAAAAAAAATGACTTGGGGAAAAAAATAGCTTGCAGTGCAAGCTAACTGAATCCAAGTCTTCTTCAAATCAATTTGAATGGATTGATGGCCATCCTACTCTTCAGAGCAGAAAAAAAGACTGAAAATTTCAAGAAATATCTTGTGTTCATGTCACAAAAAAGGTTGGTTATTTTATTTGCCTTATAGATTGACCACAGAATACAGCAGTGTTAGAGTTACCTGTGTTTATATTTTCCACTTAGCATAACATTCAATGCTGTCAACTCTATTTTTCATACTAGAGATCTAAGCTCAGTACTTCAGTCTGTGGATAATAATTAGCATGCACCGTCTTCAGTTTAAGGAAAAAAGAGAATAAAAATTGAATTTTTAAAGTTATTTTTATGTTCCCTGTTACTCAAGTCACTTAATACTGTCTTGTTTTTATTATGCTGATAAATATCTGAAATCTGAATCTAAAACCACACTGGTCAATTTTGTTTACACTCTTTGAAAATTTATTTCTCTCTTGCTTTTTCTTCTACCACTGGCATCTAATGGCTTACAAACTATTACCAATTTTAGACTCAGAATAGCTCTAGATCTTTCTTTTGTTTATACCCTTGTTTTATCAGACACTGAATTCTTATTGATGCATAATTCATAAGCAATGGAATGCTCAAGTCCTAGGTGCACAGGTTGGTGAGTTTTAACATGTGAAATAAATACCTGAGTAATCTTCACTTATTCCACAAACAGAAATTGTGAACACCACTTCCATGTCATTAAGTTAAGGACTTTTGATGGAGACATTGTCCTGTGGACCTGATGTGATCTCACATGTCCTCATTAGATGGGAGTAAGAGGGCTGGAGACAACTCATAAGAGAGAGAGGCAGGGAGAATGAAATCTGACAAAGCTATGAAGATGCCCTATTTCTTGCTTTGAAGAGAGAGAGGAAGGTGCCATAAGTCAGGAATGTAGGCAGTCTGTATAGAGGCGACACACTCTAGAAAGGAATGTGGTGCTGCCAACACTAATTTTTAAAACTTCTGACCTCCAGAATTTTATTACTCCCAGTTAATAAAATTAATTTATTTAAAATCCTTAAGTTTGGGGCTAGGCAGTATAGTAGCAACATATAGGACTTGCATGAGAGAGATCACAGGCATGATCTCCAAAACTACCAATAGGTATAACTGAGTATTACAATCTAGTCTAGAGGAATGAATGAATGAATGAATGAATGAATGAGTGAGTGAATGAATGAGTGAATAAATGAATAAGAAGTTTGTGGCATTTTGCTAGAGCAGCAGTAAGAAACAAATATGAAGGGTCCTTAAATCTTCCAATTCATTCTCTTTGCCATCAGAAAGATCATTTAAACTGGAAAACGGGATTTTCTTTTTTTCTTTTTTCTTTATGTATTTTCCCTTTTGTTGCCCTTGTTGTTTTTTATTGTCATTGTAGTTATTATTGTTGTTACTGATGTCATCATTGTTAGGACAGAGAAAAATGAAGAGAGGAGGGGAAGACAGAGAGGGGGAGAAAAAGATAGGCACCTGCAGACCTGCTTCACCACTTGTGAAATGACTCCCCTGCAGGTGGGGAGCCAGGGGTTTGAACCAGGATCCTTACTCTGGTCCTTGTGCTTTCTGCCACCTGTGCTTAACCTGCTGTGCTACCACTTGACTCCCAGAAAATGGGATTTCCATACTTACCTTGCTTGATTGTTTTTTTTTTTCTCTAGGATTAAATCAAAACCTGGACAAATTTTATAAAGATTTCCTCCGTTGTTACTCCTATATTTCCATCCAGTCTCACCAGCCACCCCACCATCTACAAGAAATTTGCTCCCTATGTGGCATGACTTTATGGACTCCCCACCTCTCCATACTCTTTTCAGAGTCTCTGAAACCAGCCCAAAGATTCTTCCCCTAATAATTTATCTTCTTTCTCTTTGGCCACATCTTGGATGGAACAAGTAGGAAGCACGTAAAGTGATAAAAATCAGAAGAAGGAGGATGGATACTAGAGGACCTTGCTTAGAGATAGAACTTTAGAAAAATGAAGAAACTTAAAGTGTAGAACTTTGATGAGCTGCAGTCTATTGCAGAAGAACCAAGAACTCCTAACGAGGAGGCAGATGTAAAAGGGGGCTGGAATGGGCTGGGGAAGCTATGAAGATAGCTCACCTGGGTAGTGTGCCTGCCCACATATTCAGCTTCGATCCCTGCCTCCACAATACAGAAAGCTCTAGAGTCATGGTATCTTACCTTTATCCTTCCATCTCTCTCTATCTAAAAACAGAATGGAGAAAGAAAAAGAAAGAAAGAAAGAAAGAAAGAAAGAAAGAAAGAAAGAAAGAAAGAAAGAAAGGAAAGGGAAAGAATGGAAGGAAGGAAGGAAGGAAGGAAGGAAGGGGGAAAGGGAGGGAGGGAGGAAGAAAGATAAGTAAAAAATAAAGAAGGCATCTGGAATCTGGTGGCTGAAAAGAGAGTTAACATATAAAGCTAAACAAGTTGTTGACTAATAATGAACCTAAAGGCTGAATAGTGCAGATGAAGAGTTGGGGGACTGGGTCTCCCATTTTATATTTAGTTATATTTTAGGCCTATTTTAGTTATATTCTAAAGGGCCTGTGACTATACTAGTTTTTGGGTTTTGCTTTTTTTTTGCCCTGAGCCTGAAATCTGATACGTAAGTGGATTCAAATTATTGTCTGGGGTCCTGGACAGACAACCCCACCAATGCCTCCTGGAGCCCTGTTTCCCCAGAGCCCCGCCCCACTAGGGAAAGAGAGAGACAGGCTGGGCATACGGATCAACCTGCCAATACCCATGTTCAGCAGAGAAGCAATTACAGAAGCCAGACCTTCCACCTTCTGCATCCCAAAATGACCTATGGTCCATACTCCCAGAGGGATAAAGAATAGGAAAGCTATCAGGGGACAGGATGGGATATGGAGTTCTAATGGTGGGAATTATGTGGAGTTGTACCACTCTTATCCTATGGTTTTGTTAATGTTTCCTTTTTACAGATAAAAAGAGAAAGAAAGAAAGAAAGAAAGAAAGAAAGAAAGAAAGAAAGAAAGGGAGAAGAGAAAGAAAGAAAGAAAGAAAGAAAGAAAGAAAGAAAGAAAGAAAGAAAAAGAAAGAAGGCTGAATACCTAGTGAACTCTGGTGGACTTTATCAGTTTGTGGGCTGTGTAGACAATTAACACAGAGAAATGAGATATACATGAGATAATACATGATATACATGATATACATGAGATAATAACTGTCTTGGAAATAATATCAGCAATAAAGTAATTTATAAAATAAAGGCTTAAATAGTAAATTAAATAATTTTACACTGGAAACAACTTAAAGCAGGTGTGCTAAAGGCCATTTGGATATTTACTATATAATCTGAGGGCCATACAAAAGTACCAACTTAAAAATTATTACTTAGGGGGCGGGGCAATGGCTCAACAGCTTGAGCATTTAATTGTTACCATGTATAAATACTCAGGTTAAAACTCCCACCCCTCACCTGCATAGAGTAAGCTTCATGAGTTGTGAAGCAGGCCTGCAGGTGTCTCTCTTTGTCACTCTCTATCTCCCCTCCCCTCTCAATTTCTCTCTGTTCTGTCAAAAAGAGGAATAGGGAGGGGAGGGGAGGGGAAGGGGAAGGGGAAGGGGAAGGGGAAGGGGAAGGGGAAGGGGAAGGGGAAGGGGAAGGGGAAGGGGAAGGGGAAGGGGAAGGGGAAAGGGAAGGGAAGGGAAGGGAAGGGAAGGGAAGGGAAGGGAAGGGAAGGGAAGGGAAGGGAAGGGAAGGGAAGGGAAGGGAAGGGAAGGGAAGGGAAGGGAAGGGAAGGGAAGGGAAGGGAAAGGAAGGGAAAGGAAGGGAAAGGAAGGGAAAGGAAGGGAAAGGAAGGGAAAGGAAGGGAAAGGAAGGGAAAGGAAGGGAAAGGAAGGGAAAGGAAGGGAAAGGAAGGGAAAGGAAGGGAAAGGAAGGGAAAGGAAGGGAAAGGAAGGGAAAGGAAGGGAAAGGAAGGGAAAGGAAGGGAAAGGAAGGGAAAGGAAGGGAAAGGAAGGGAAAGGAAGGGAAAGGAAGGGAAAGGAATAGAAAGGGAGGAAAAAATAGCCACTGGGGTGTGATGGATTTGTTATACAGACACCAAGACCCAGTGATAACCCTAGTGGCAATTAAAAAAAAAAAAATCAGCACTAAAGTTGTTACGAACAAAGCTCCATTTTCTTTATAAGGTCAAACCAAATTATATAACCATTAGTGTTAGGGGTCAGGTGGTGGCATACCTGGCTGAGCACACACACACTATAATGCACAAGGACCCAAGTTCAAGGGCCTGGGCCCCACCTGTGAAGCAGGGCTGCAGGTGTCTGTCTTTATCCCTCTCTATCTCCTCCTCTCTCCATTATCTATAAGCTTTTGATATTTATTCTATAAGCATGGATGCCCATTCAATAACTTTGGGGAGGTTTCATCAGATGATGATTACTTCTAGTTTATCAATAATTGTTATTCCATAGATTATTCCTTGCCTGGGGTCAGTTCCTTACATTGACATGCAAAGTTCTGTTCATAGTCAAGCCTTGTCCTCCAGGCTGAGTGATGGAGGGCCATCCCTGGAGTTCTAAGTATCACATGTTCACTATCCACAGAGCACAGAGTGCAGTACCAGAAGCCCAAATGACTCCAGACTTCACAAATGAGTGAATTCTGCCTGGTACCTTGCAGCTATAGTAAACTGAGGTCTAAGGCTGTCACTTAAATTAGCATTCACAATGGACACAGCAACACAGCTGACTATGGTAGGTCTTATTTCCCCCCATAAACCTTTACAGGTAGACTTTTCTCCCTGGAAGCCACCGCTGACCTTCTGTTACATTTTCTGTACTGAATGGATTGATACATCCCAGTGAAGTTCATTATTTTTAACCACAGTGAAGTCTTTCCCTTTTGCCTTGAAGCCCTACTGAGAGTGTAGCTTCCAGCTTATTTAAAAATAAAAAAAAAGTATTGAATAAATAAAAGGAAGGGCCGCAAGGAGAGTTCAAAAGGAAAACCAGAGCTCATCTACTGCTAGTCCCAGTCTACTATGGTTGAGCCAAAGTGGGCTTCACTGCTCTTCCATTCCCCTTGGCCTCCTCAGTCACCCTCCCACTGAACCAGTCAGTGCAGAGGCTCCAGCAGTTTCAATACTCTCTGCTCTCCATCTGCAGATGCCACTGGGCACTGAGAAAGGCTCTCGGCAGTTCTCCCAAAACAATTTCTGCTCACTCTGCTGTATGCATCACCTGTTCTTGCCAATGGCGTCCTCTCTCCCGTGATCGGTGATGATATTTATTTGTCCTTGGGCTCCCTCTGGGAGCATTCAGTGACTAGAGGGACATGGAGGGGCTGGGAAAATAACCTCCTTGACACAGAGAGTGGAGCCCCCTGGCGACACTTGATGATAGAGATGGTCAGAGTAAGTAGAAATGCAGGTTCCCAGGCAGACATGTCATTGACCACTTTCTTCTTTTCCAGTGTGGAAAGTGAATCTAGGACTTTGAACATGTGCATAGTGTACCATGGCTCCTCACGACCAATTTTCACTCTGTTTTTCAAAAGGAAGAGAGTGAAAGGAGAGTGAGAGAAGAGAGGAAGAATGGAGGGAGAGGGAGAGTCAAAGATGGACCAAAGTACCACTCTCCCATCCTTGGAGGTCCTGTGGTGCCTCACATGGTACTCCCATGCAGCGCCAGCACTTGAACTCAGAACCTGTCACTGGATAAAATGAACAAACACATCACCCACCTTGTTCGATGAGCCATCTCAGGGCCCCCATTTGAAACTCTTTACACTCAAAGTCTGACATGTCCACATATGGCATTTTGCTTTTGTTTTGTCTTGTTTTCAAATTCCATGTTGAATATCTTGATGTAGATGCCTGCTCTACACTTCCTTTGTGGCACAAAGACAGCCATACATTTGAGGGCAGGTGGCCACTTACCCAGTACAACATGCACATTGCCACACATAGAGACCTGGGTCCAGGCTCCTAAGCCCCAACTACAGGGGAGAAGCTTCATGAATGGTGGAGCAGTGCTGCTTCAGGTACTCTCTCTACTCTCTCTCTCTCTCTCTCTCTCTTTCTCTCTCTCTCTGCCTCCCACTTTAATGACCACCAGAAACAATGGAGTAAATAATAATATTATTAATACCACATTTTATGGAGCTAGAGAGAAAGCCAGGTGGACTGAGCACACACGTTGTATGCACATATGACTTCAATCTCCCACACAGCACATGAAAACTCTCCTGCATTACTAGACTCTTTCTGCTTTTCTGTTTCTTTAACTCATAAAATAAATCTTGATTTTAGACCTTACTTTTAAAATACCAAATTCTTTTTAGTTTTACTGGGTTACCAAGGGAGGCACTGGCAAAACAGTTGTAACAACTTATCAAAATGTGTAACCAAAAAGCATGCCACATGGTTTATAAATTTTAATTATCACTCAAATGAGCATCTGTGCATGGCGGAGATTCTTCCAAGACTCCTGCTGTGGACTTCCCTTATACAACAGACAGGTCTGGATGTCTTCATTAAAACATAATAATAATAATTTCTTTTAATGAGATATCTTTTAAAGAGATATAGACAGAGAAAGACCAGAGCACTGTTCAGCTCTGGCTTGTGGTGGTGCTGGGGATGGAACAGGAGAGCTTAGACCCTCAAGCATGAGAATCTTTTACCACTATGTTATTTTCCCTGCCCAGGTCAGGGTGTCTTCATAGCAGAAGGTGCTACTTGTCCTTGGTCTCCACATCGATTCCTGCACATCACAGTGCATCTCAGGTCACTACATGACCTCAGTTCTCCTCAACTGCCTGACTGACAAGGGCTTTGGTAAATAATACAAGGAGAAATGTTGTTAAAGTTCGGGGGCTCCAGCTGGCCGGGCTAGCTTCATGGTGGTAGACGGAGACAGACTCGAGGACACACGGCTGGGCTGAGAAGCTGTATATCTTTACTCATGAACGGGCAAATCACCACACCATGTGCTTCCCCATGTTTCTCCTTCCACCGGTGCTGCTGGGACTCTGGGCATCCTTAGCATATGGGGCGGGGAGAAAGAGGGGCGTGAAACTAGCAAGAGCCAGACCATTTCTCTAAGAGGTAGGGGAAAAGGGGCCAAACCAACACGAAGAATACCAACATATTCCCCCTTTTCTTTTTAACTAAATGGCCACAGTATCAGGGGTGTGGGGTGAACAGAAACCTATATCGTACAGGCATTTTCAAAAAGGAAACTGGCACAAACATGGAGAAACATGTAAGCAAGTAACAAGAACCAGTGTGCTGCCAAGGGAAGGCCTGAGGGGGCCACTTTTTGCCTCTGGGCAAAACTTTATCAGCTTAAAAAAATTTCCTACCTCTGGGGGGCGTACTTGCCTCGACGGGCATTTTTTAGCATGGGGGGAGGGTGAGGCCTAGAGTCCCAAGGCATAGCTGCAGTCAGTCTTTGAGAAACCCAGCAACATAAGGGAAGCTGCTAGTTTTGTGCAAAGTGTCCGAGGTGTACCAGTGATTCTGATAGAAGTCCAAAGCAGATGTCCACCGAAGAATTGCCAGGGGGTGAATTGTTGCACATCTGTCTCGATGGGGAATGTCAACCATCAGAATTCTGCTTTTCTGTAGAGAACTTGACAGCTGCAATTTACTTACTATGAAACAAACTTGTAGCAGGTTAGAAGTTTATCACAATTGATAACTATTACAATTAGAAGTCTTTTTTAGAATGATTTTAAGATTGTTTAAAGTTTAAACAATAGAATGTGAAAAGGTAGACATAAGAATCAAGGAAAGAAAACCTCAGGCATGAGAATCATTAGCATAGCCATTGTGTAATCTACCATTTCTAATAGAGAAGGTAATCGAGAGTTTTACATATCAACAAGTCTATTTAACCTTTTGTTACACCCATTCAAGATGGAGACATGCCCTAGGTGTGCGCAGGTTTTGTTTAGAACAACTTGGTTAAAATATATTGATTTTTAACTAATTTTTTACCTCAGACTTTAAATGTAAGTTAATTTTATCTTTATGAGAATTACGTTGAAAACCTTTTTCATTTAACTTTGTCTGGTAAGAATATAGCCTTAAAGTTACATTGTTAACCTTAAAGTTAATGTTACCAAACTTTAAACACACACGTAAACATGGTCATTAATACACAAGGAGAGAAACCTTTGTTACGAAGACATGTCATTTTAAACACGAATTTAGATCTGTACTGTCTTAGTTGTTGTTGGGGGGATCACCATCTGGAGGTGGCTTTTCGTGCAGCTCCACTTCTAGGAATTGCAGGTTGCGATCTCTTCATGAATCTCTGCGTACTCCAGCTTGTCTGCTTTCAGACCCGAGCTGAGGATCTCAGCCAGGGGGCCCAGTTTTAGCAGGGAGCCCGTGGTCTCCAGGTGGTCTGGGATCTGTCCAGACTTCATAGCACGAGGGTGGGCGGGCCAGCCGTGCAGAAAGCACAGGCCGAGGTTGCCCAGGGTGGCGGCCAGGATAGGCCACCACGGCCCTGCCCCATGGCCCTGCCATGTCTGCTGCCCTGCTCCCAGTGGTGAACAGCGTGGAGGGAGCCCATGCCCAATGCCCTGCGCCACGCGGCGGAAAGCCGGCTGATGCGGGCTGGCGTTGGGCGGAAACCATAGAGTGGTCCAGAGATAAATGTTCCAGAAACAGTGAAACTGTCTCGTGAAGAAAGGGCAGAGGCCTTTGGAGATCTCTTTACAAGCAGAAGAAAAGGCCATAATGCATAGGTAGCCAAATTGTCTTCACTTATCTGAAAGATGCTCAGGTCTGCCCCATGTTGGGCGCCATTTGTTGTTAAAGTTCAGGGGCTCCAGCTGGCCGGGCTAGCTTTGCGGTGGTAGACAGAGACAGACTCGGGGACACACGGCTGGGCTGAGAAGCTGTATATCTTTATTCACGAACGGGCAAATCACCACACCATGTGCTTCTCCATGTTTCTCCTTCTGCCGGTGCTGCTGGGACTCTGGACGTCCTTAGCATACGGGATGGGGAGAAAGAGGAGCACGAAACTAGAAAGGGCCAAACCATTTCTCTCAGAGGTAGGTGGAAGGGGACCAAACCAACACGAAGAATACCAGCAGAGAAGATAGTGATGGCCACAATCTATTGAACAAATATCGGTGCTAGGGCTGGGGAGACAGCACAGCACTTTACACAACAGAATTTCATGCTTGAGGATCCAAGGTCACAAGCTCAATCCCTGGCATCACCATAGCCAGAACTGAGCAGTGCCCTCGTGGACCCAGGATGCACTGCAGTGGCACCTTCTATCTGGCACCCAGAGAGCATCCACTCTCTCCTCAAACCCCTAAGCCTGTGCTTTTGACTATATGGACCAAAGTACCACTCTCCCATCCTTGGAGGTCCTGTGGTGCCTCACATGGTACTCCCATGCAGTGCCAGCACTTGAACTCAGAACCTGTCACTGGATAAAATGGACAGACCCTTTACCCACCTGGCTCGATGAGGCAGCTCAGGGCCCCCATTTGAAACCCTTTACACTCTTTTGACTATATAAACCCTCACCTCTCCCCCTTACCCATCTGCCTCATCTGTGCAATGACTGGAGTGCCCAGCAGGGGGCAGGATGGTCTATTTTCAACCCCACAGTGAACAAGTTAGGTTACTGGAGAAGTACAGATAGGTCGATTTGGCTCATCAGGTGACTTTAAATGTAGAGATTTTCCTGGATTACCCTGGCTCTCCTGATGCAATCAGAAGAGTCATTAGATGAGGAAAATATGAGTATGGAGAGAGAACCACCAAGAGGGTGATGTGAGAGACACTTGGCCTTTGTAGGTGGAAACAAAACACCATCAACTGAAGGATGTGGTTGCCTGGAAGCTACTTCAGAGCAGGAAATGATCTTTCCTAAAGCCTCCTCCTAACAGGCCTTCTGACACTTTGCTTTCGGCTGTGTGGCCCTGCTTTGTATATCTCCACAACTGAAATGCAAGGTAGTAAATTTGTACTGTTTCCCTTGAGCCCTACATCTGTGGTGATCTAGTACAGCAGCACTAAGCAACTGGCTGACACGTCCTCTTGGATTATCCTACTAATACCACCCCATATATATTCTTATTTGCCACATTTAACAAATGCTATAGTTTGTTTGTTGAACATTGTTTTCACTACTGTAGACAGACCCAAAGAAGTGTTCCTTCCTTGTTTTTTAACACTCTAGTACATAAACCCTTATTTGTTTTTTTAAGACTTCTTTTTAAACATATTTTATTGACCAGTCAGGGCCTCAGTCTTGCCTGGGCCACCAAGTTCCATATGCTACCATGATGCCAACCAGACTTCCCTGGACAGATGACCCCATCAATGTGTCCTGGAACTCTAAGAACCTCAGAGCCCTGCCCCACTAGGGAAAGAGAGAGATAGGCTGGGTATATGGGTCGACCTGCCAATGCTCATGTTCAGTGGGGAAGCAATGACAGAAGCCAGACCTTCCACCTTCTGCACCCCATAATGACACTGGGTCCATACTCCCAGAGGGTTAAAGAATAGGAAAGCTATCAGGAGAGGGGATGGGATATGAAGCTCTGGTGATGGGTATTGTACCCCTCTTATCCTATGGTCTTGTAAGTGTTTCCATTTTATAAATAAATAAATTTTTAAAAATAAAAATATTTAATTTATTTAATTATTATATAGAGAGAGAAATTAAGAGAGGAAAGGGAGGATAGAGAGGGGAAAAGACAGAGAGAGACATTTTCAGCCCTACATCACCACACCTGAAGCTTTCCCCCTGCAGGTGGGAACCAGGGCCTTAAAGTTGGGTCCTTGTGCACTGTAATGTGTGTGCTTAATCAGGTGCCTGCCCTCCATCCTTATATGTTGTTTATGAAATGTTTTTGCATCATTTGGGGCATTTTATTTGGGGATTTCTTTTTGCTTGAGTCTTCCTTTATTGATTCAATTTCAATCGAGTTTAAAACTAGGCAATTGCAATACAGTTGTGTATAATGTGTTCAATAAATATTTATGTAGTAATTGAACGACCAAGATACTGAAAGTCTTCTGATATAAAACAGTCCCTGGAAAATTATTCTCTTGGGTTTGCTTTGTTCTTAAGTTGAAAGGAACTGTGCCCCAAAGAATCCTGATAGTAAGGCTGTCTGGGTCACTTAGGATTGCTGTAACAAAAATACCATAGAGAGTGGCTGAACCAACACAAATGTGTCATAATTCCAGAGGTTTGAAAGTCCCTAAATCAATGCAGCAGTATACTGTGCAAATCCTCTGTGATTTCAAAACGGCTAGTCATTTCATTCTCACACGGAGAAGAGTGAATCTCTATACTATCATAAAGCACTTATCTCATGCATGAAGGCTCCACCCTTATGAACTAATTAGTTTCAAAGCTCCCACTTCCAAACCATCACACTGTAGATTTAGGGCTCAAAATGTTGGAGGTGGGGAGTCGGGCTGTAGCGCAGCGGGTTAAGCGCAGGTGGCGCAAAGTACAAGGACCGGCATAAGGATCCTAGTTTGAACCCGGGTTCCCCACCAGCAGGGGAGTCGCTTCACAGGCGGTGAAGCAGGTCTGCAGGTGTCTATCTTTCTCTCCTCCTCTCTGTCTTCCCCTCCTCTCTCCATTTCTCTCTGTCCTATCCAACAACGACGACAACAACAATAATAACTACAACAATAAAACAACAAGGGCAACAAAAGGGAATAAATAAATAAAATAAAATATTTTTTAAAAAAGTGTTGGAGGTGGGAGTTTCAATTTTCTAGTCCTTAATTATGAACTGTTATTACCAAGAGAGTATATTTACCCCCAAATGGACTGTGAGAGAAGCTCTTTCTTTCCTAGTTCAGAAATGATATCCCTTTGGATTAATGGCTCCAAGAAGTTACAAACTACTTTTTAACTTTATGATTGAGTCATTTGCTGTTGTGCCTGAAACACTGGATGCTTGGTCGTCGAATGAAGGCATAAAAAGGGAATATATCTATAATTCATCTTGTAAACTTTTCTAAGTTGAGGTTTCATGTGTAAATAAAAAGTTCGTTCCTTCCCACTCAAGGGTTTACAGCAGTCTTGACTTGAAACAATTAGCATGATTATTCAGAAAAGTACATGAAGAGTTGACCAAGGGTGACTGTCATTTATTTGAGAGTCAAGGCTGGTGAGTACCTGGAGTGATTTTCATATTTGTATAAGGGAATAGTGACTTGAATCAAATATTTATTTAGCACTTAACTAATGTCTACTTCACTGTGACATTATACTGTACTATCATGTACAAAAAAGCTACCATTTAAGTTAATGCCATGGGGATATTTTCAGCCTGGTTTGTAGAATATCTCATTTCTGCTGTTAGCAACAGTTGGCTAGAAAGTGGATTGAGGGGCTGGGTGGTGGCACACCTGGTTAAGCACACAGTGCTCAAGGTCCTGGGTTCAAGCCCCCAGTTCCCACCTGCAGAGGGAAAGCTTCACAATTGGTGAAGCAGGGCTGCAGGTGTCACTCTGTCTCTCTCCGTATCTCCCCATTCCTCTTAATTTCTGGCTGTCTCTATCCAATAAAAATAAAGATAATAAAAAATGTAAAAAAGAAAAAAAGAAAGTGGATTGAAGAAACATTAAGATGGAAAATAGAGTAAGGAGCCATGATCAAGGGCACAGAGAGGGCACTCACTCAATAAATATAAAACAGAGATTTCAATGATTCTTAGTTTACTTGCTCCTGAGTGTAAAAATTGGATTCTTTTATATGTGCACATTATGTCAAATATATTAAAAACGAGTATTTTAAAATAAAAACCAGTTGTTTTCAAGCATGTAAAAGAAGGTTTTTGTTTTATTTTTATTTATTTATTTATTTATTTATTTTGCCTCAAGGGTTATTGCTGGGGCTTGGTTCCTGCACTATGAATCCACTGCTCCTGGTGGCCATCTTTTTTTTTTTTTCATTGTCGGTGTTGCTGCTGCTGCTGTTGTTAGATAGGACAAAGAGAAACTGAGAGAGGAGGGGAAGACAGGAAGAGAGAGAGAGAGAGAAAGTAAGTGCTGGTCCCTGTGCTTTATACTATGTGTGCTTAACCTGGTGTGCCACCACATGCCCTCCAAAAGGTTTTTAATAATTAAATTCTCTTGTCTCTCCCCTCCCCCACTACCATGTCTATCTCTACCTCTCTCATTAAACAACACCCATGTTCAGCGGGGAAGCAATTACAGAAGCCAGACCTTTCACCTTTTCCATCCCAAAATGACCTTGGGTCCATACTCCCAGAGAGTTAAAGAATAGGAAAGTTATCAGGGGAGGTCATGGGATATGGAGTCCTGGTGGTGGGAATTGTGTGGAGTTGTACCCCTCTTATCCTATGGTTTTGTCAATGTTTCCTTTTATAAGCAAAAAATAAATTTAAAAAATGAATAAATAAAATATTTTAAAAGCATCTAAACCGTCTCAAATATTAATACAGGGATACTAATTATTTTTTTAAAAAAACCTCAAGTTGGCTACTTCCTCAGACTCATTTATATCAGCACTGGACTTCCCACAATATAATTCGATGGATCTATTAGGATATCAAGGTCTCTGTCAGGATGAAGACACAGCTCTTTAAATTCTTTATCCAAAGCAAATATAAATTAAGGATGCAAAGTAGATTTAAATTTCCAAGAATGGTGATGATTCCTGACCTTATAGACTGAACTGTAAGGCTCTGAAATTAATTTAGCAGATTTAGCAGTGCCTTACGTCAATGCCATTTAAGAGATAATGAGAAGAAGAAGCAGTGAAACAACTCACTGCGGTAGTGCACTGCTTTGCCCTGTGCATAATCCAGTCCACACGCACTGAAGGAAGCTATTGGTACCATGACCAGTTTATCTTTCCTTCTCTCAACCCTCCACCACTAAAAAAAGGAGGGGGAGGGGGATATTGACTGTCCTTGGGATGGTGCTTGGATAAAGCATTAGTCTCTTGAGCATGAGGTCTCAAATTTGATAACCTGGCTTCACATGTGCCAGAACGGTGCTCGCTCTCTCTCTTCTGTCTCTCTCTCTCTCTCTCTCTTTCCTTTGTATCACTCATACATAAATAAATATTAAACAATATTGCTTAATATCCAAAAACATTTGCTTTCCAAGTTGCAAAATTACAAGAGTTATCTTTTTATTTCTCTCCCGTACTGCACAACACCTCTCTTGAGCTCTTGGTTTTCAACACACCTTAAGCAATAGTGGGTAGATAAATTTAGCCTTGGGTTTTTCTAGTAAGAAATGTCTGTCATCACAAAATAGTGTGGTAGAGTGAATAGTAGTGATTGCGGGGAACAATGGGAGTAATTACTCAGTATTACAGGTTCTGTTACTGTTCATGCCTTTCAGGGCTAAAGAGCTACTCTGACAAGGGAAGATGATAAGATGCCTTGTGATCAAGGCAAAGAGGCCCCAGGTCCTTGCTGCCCTTACAACAAATTAATCCAAGTTCTTATACAAGAAAGTTCTTCTTAGCTACCAGACCATATTTAAAAAAATAATATTGTTTCTGTTGACCACATTAGGTTGAAAGGAGAATGTGTAAAATTAGATGAAATCTTGAATTTATGTGTCGAGGATTACCAGTAGCATATACATATGGAATTTCAGTTTTCACAGGTTCATTATTTGTGGGAAAAATTCTTAGAATCTGGAGGCCATTAAATCACAGAGCTACCAAGGGAAGCAATGAGTCTACAGTGCACCAGAGCTCCAGTGACTAAAGCATGACATTGATCATGCCAAGGTCACCCCCCCACACTCCATAATGTCATTCAGTGTCACACAGAGGTAGAGGCTGCTAATTAAGGAACCCTTGGCCCTGATATTGCAATGTCTGCAGCTGGTCACAGATGAGAAAGAATGAACATTTTAATGAGTCCCATAATGCCACTGGGAGAAAAACAATTCAAGTGTATTACTGAGAATCAATATCGGTATTTCTCTGAGAGTATGCAAAGTGAGAGGAGCTGCAGTAATAAACAAAAAACATTAATGAGCCAACCAAGCACATCACAAGAGCCAGTAATGAAGTGAAATAGAAAATCCTGAGAGTGTGTTTTTGAATCTATTATGACACTTATTAACTAGATATCATTAGCAAGGGTGTTAAAATTTCCTTAGACTTCATCTATAGTCCTGGCTTGGATACACAGATGTAGAAGGTTGCTGTGAGGGAAAGCACTCAGCATATAGTAGGCACTCAATTAAAGGGAGCACACTGCTGGACTCCAGGGTGGCTCCTTTTCCACTGTTACTGCCTCACTGGTCACAAGCACTGAGACTTTTATTCAACCCTAGTCAATCTACTTCATGTCCTCGCTCTACAACAAGTGCAATGCTGTGCATGAGGGACACAAAATAGATACAACAACAGGGAACTCAAACAAGTGAGAGTCACAGATGGTGCCACTTGGTCACAGCAAACACTGCATTTGTGTTGATGCTGGCTGAATTAATTGATAGGTCATGCTAAATGGACAACAGATGACTCTTGTTGTGTCATTTCTGTCTAATATCATTGATCCCCTTTAAAAGTGCCCTATTTAAATCCTTTATGATTTATATTTAAACATAAACCTATTTATGCTCTTTACCATTGATATTTCTAACCTGTTAACTGAGTGAAGGCTAATGATTCCTAATGCAATGTAACTTATCTTGTATTTTATTCATTCATTTCAAAGTGATTGTAATAATGAGACAATAAACTCGCAGTAGGAGATTGTAGGTAGGCGGTGTACCAAACGATGATAAAATATGTCCAAAGCACTTTGTAGATTGGGCAAAAGAGCTCACTTGGAGAGTGTACTGATTTGCCATGTGTATGACCCAGATCTGGGCCCCACTTCATTGGAGAAATCTTCATGCTGTCATCTCTTTAACTCTCTTTCTCAAATATATAAACAGATTAACAAACAAGTGACCTTCCATGGGGCCAGCAAAATAGCTCACTTAGTTGATATGCTGCTTCACCATGTACAAGATCCAAGCATTGAAGGATGCTTCCCTTCTCCTCTCCTCTCCTCTCCTCTCCTCTCCTCTCCTCTCCTCTCCTCTCCTCTCCTCTCCTCTCCTCTCCTCTCCTTTCCTCTTCCCTCCCCTCCCCTCCCTTTCTCTCTCTCTTTGTTCGCCAAAACCTAGAAGCAGCCCAGGTGTTCAACAACAGATGAGTGGCTGAGAAAGTTGTGGCCTAGTTGTGGAGTAGTACTCCATTGTGTATAGAGACCACAATGTTCTCATACAATGGATACTAATCAGCTATTAAAAATGGTGAATTCACCTTCTTTACCACATATTGGATGGAACTTGAAGAATCATGTTAAGTAGCATGAGTCAGAAAGTGAAGGAAGAATATAGAGTGATTTCACTCATAGAAAAAAGTTGAAAATGAGAACAGAAGAGAAAACACAATGCAGAACTTGGTCTGGAATTGGTGTATTGCACCAAAGTAAAAGACTCTGGGATGGAGGAAGAGGGCTCGGGTCCTAGAAGACAGAGGAGGACCTAGTGGGGTTTGAATTGTTATGTGAAAAACTGAGAAATGTTACATATGTAAACTATTGTAGTTTATTTTACTGTGACTGTAAACCATTAATTCCCCAACATTTTTTTTAAAAGGTGTCAAAGTAAGACGATGTCTCCACAGGTGTAAAGGTAAACAAAATACAGTGTATCTAGACAGTAGAACGTTATTCAGCAATAATCAGTAATGAGCTACCAAGCCATAAAAAGACATGAAGACATTTCAAAGGCATATTATTGAGTGAAAGAAGTCCACCTGAAAGTTGCATCTGGTATGGTTTCAGAAGTATGATACTGTACAAAAGATAAAACGGCAGCCAAAGGTCTGCTGGGGTGAGGAGAAGGGAAGAAAGTATCACTAGAGCACAGTGTGACTGTTCTAGCAGGGAAACACTTCTGGATGCTACCGGGGCAGACACTTGTCATTATGTATTTGTCATATAGCATGCTTTATTTGTTTCTTTATTTATTTACTTATTCCCTTTTGTTGCCTTTGTTGTTTTAGTATTGTAGTTATTATTATTATTGTCATCATTGTTGGATAGGACAGAGAGAAATGGAGAGAGGAGAGGAAGACAGAGAGGGGGAGAGAAAGACACCTGCAGACCTGCTTCACCGCCTGTGAAGTGACTCCCCTGCAGGTGGGGAGCCGGGAGCTCGAATGTGATCCTTAACACAGGTCCTTGTGCTTTGTGCCACCTGCACTTAACCCACTGTGCTACCGCCAACTCCCATATAGCAAGCTTTATGACAGGAGGCCTTAGTTCATTCATATTGATCAGCTAATATTGACACATCAGTTATAACTAAAATATCACACTAATGTTAGATGTTAATTATATAGAAAACTGGGTACAGGTTGGGTAGATGAAGATGTTTAAGAGAATGAAATACCTGTATTTTACAATTAAAGTTTTTGTAGATTGCCTTTTTAAAAATTTTTTGCCACCAGGATTACCCCCCCCCCCCATATGAATTCACTGCTCTGGGCAGCCATGTTTTCCTTTCTTCCTCTCTTCCTTCCTTCCTTCCTTTCTTCCTTCCTTCCTTCCTTTCTTTTTCTTTCTTTCTTTCTTTCTTTCTTCCTTTCTTTCTATCTTTCTTCCTGTTTTTTACTAGGTAGGACAGATAGAAATTGAAAGAGAGGAGGGAGAGAAATGGAGAGAGGAGAGGAAGACAGAGAGGGGGAGAGAAAGATAGATAGACACCTGCAGACCAGTTTCACCGCTTGTGAAGTGACTCCCCTGTAAGTTGGGAGTGGGGGTTTGAACCCTGGCCCTTTTGCATGGCAATTTGTGTGCTTAACCGGGTGTACCACTGCCCAGCCCCTCAAAATAATATTTTCCACCATCAGATTTCTCTCTGCACCCTCTCCAAGCAAACTTTCAAAGTAAACAATATGTCTTGAATAACAAATATTTCATGGCATATATTATCAGCCCCAGGAGGACAAGGCTAGTCTCTTGCAAAGCTTCATAACTCATTTGAAGTGGAAGATAAGAGTGTTGCTGTGGGACAGTGTCCCATGCATGTTTGATGACCAGCAGATGGATGCACAAATATAGTATTAGCAACAAGTTGATGTGTAACCTTCAGTGAGTCAAGATTGACATCACTTTTAAGTTAACTCAGGCCTTCTCTTCCTCTAGAAACCATTTGATTGAAAAGTATAATATTTCACATATGTCTAAAAAATAATTGATTCTGATGTGCCAGGAAGTGAACTCAGGGCTTCATGAATGTTTGATACCATTGATTGACCTCCTATTCACTTCTAGTCTTCCTTCCTTATGTCTTTCCTTCCTTCCTCCCTCCCTTCCTCCCTCCCTCCCTTCCTTCCTTCCTTCCTTCCTTCCTTCCTTCCTCCCTTCCTTCCTCCCTCCCTTCCTCCGGTCCTTCTTTATTCCTTCCTCCCTTCTTTCTTTCTTTCCTTCCTTTATTCCTTTTTTCTTTCTTTCTTTCTTTCTTTCTTTCTTTCTTTCTTTCTTTCTTTTTTCATAGAGGAGGAGTCAGAGAGAGAGAAATAAAGTAGAGAGAGAAGACACCCCAGCACTGTTGCACCATCCATGCAGCTATCCTAGCATCACCCATGGTGCTTCCATGTGGCACTAGTTTTCAGACTTAAGGTCTCACCTACTTGAAGCCATGTGCTTTACCAGAGGAACTATCTCCCAATGCCATAATTTGCTTTTAAGTTGATTTCTAAGATGCTGTTTTTGTTAAAGAATTAAAAAAAACAGATAATGTATCCCATTCGATATATATATCCATTTCCTTTAAAAATTCAGTGGGGAGTGGCACAAATCATCACATAAATTCAGAAGTGCACTTTTATCCCTCCTGCTCCTTTGGGCCATTTAAAATGACAAAAGGGCTTAATGTCCTTTTGTGAAGGAGAGTGGGACAGGGACAGGATGAGGCTGCCTCCTCTGTCCTCACTGGTCCCTCCTTATTCACTGAGGCTCACCTGCCCTCTTCTCTAGCTTTGCACCTACCTGCTCCATTTCTTCACAATTGGCCCTCCCTCAGCATATGTGTGCTTCCTCCTTTCCATCTGAAGCTCTCTCACAGCCCTGTAGCACACTGCCCACTCACTGTGCCTGCCTGGAGAACATGGCGGCCTCCAGTGCCTTTCTGTGCTCCCTGCTGTTGGTCCAGGCCCTGCAATGCTGTCTGCAGATTGGGCTCTCAAGCCTGTAAGACCTCCTGCTCTAGTTCATGTCACCCACACGGCTTCCATAACAGGCAGCAACCTAGACTTCTCAATAAGCCAGCAGCAAGCACCCTTTATATGTTAACAAGTCCCTGCTTATTCTCTCCTGCTTATTTTTTTTTTTTTTTAATTTGGGGCTCACTGGGTAGGGATGACTTAGGTTCAAGCTCTTACTTTGTTGTCATTTCCTGTTTCCTATCTCTGAGTAATTCTCTGGCTCTATCTATCTGGATGAAAAATTTGGCTTGAACCTGCATACACATGAAGGAGAAGGAGAGGGAGGGAGAGAGAGGAGGTAAAAGAAAGGAAAGAAATAAAAAGAAAAGGACAAAAGATGCTTTCACTTTTTATCATCATGGTTTTTTTTTTAATATTTGTCTATTTATTCCCTTTTGTTGCTTTATTTAGTTATTGTTGTTGATGTTGTTGTTGTTGGATAGGACAGAGAGAAATGGTGAGAGGAGGGGAAGACAGAGAGGGGGAGAGAAAGATAGACACCTGCAGATCTTCACCGCTTATGAAGTGACACCCCTGCAGGTGGGGAGCTGGGGGCTTGAACCAGAATCCTTCTGCTGGTCCTTGAGCTTTGTGCCACGTGCATTTAACCCGCTTGTTACCGTCCAACTCCCCATGTTAGTTGTTTATGACCTTTTCTCCCACCCCCTTCTTTTTCCTTTTTTAATGGCTATATCCCAAATGCCTAAAACAGAACCTGGAATGTAGCAGATGTTGAATACATAGGCTCTGAAAGAATAAATTGCTAATCTATTAAAAATCGGGTCATCATAAAATCTGTTGAATATATACAGAGTAGACTATATCTTTCTGTACAAATTTGGTTTGGGGAAAAGCCATGCCCCCCGCCCCTTTTTTTTCCATAGAAAAAATACATCATGGCTTCCATTTGGAGAACTAGGGATGGTAACAGAGTTTTAACTTTGTTGTCCAATGGCAGGTTAGTAGTGCAAACCCATGTATAATCTGGAAAGTTCAGCTAGACACACAGCATAATCACTGGGCTAACAAAGTTGAGCTAATTAAAAAGAAGTTATGGCAAGACCATCATTTGGGGATGTGGGTGATGAACACTGCTTGAGAGTGGCCAGCTTTATAGCACCACCTACTGCTAAGCCCTATATTAGTCAAGAAATGACTAATATAAGGCTTAGCTACACTAGTCAGCTCTGCTCCCAGAGATTGACTTGAGCTGGGCCTGGTAATGGCAGGAGGTGTCAATATCTTTGATTAAAAAGAATATAAATGCATGCATTCCCCCCCCCCAGTGCCCACCCCCCTGGCCAGAGCCGAAGGGAGGCTGACCAGGTTGGTTTTTATCTGAAACCATGGACTCTGGGGAAGGAGGCCAGCGGGAGGGCCAGCAGGGCTTTCAGGTCCTGGTACTCTATAATGGACTCTATTTGGGTGTGAGAGTACTTGTACTCATGTGCCAATAACTATACAGTACACCATTAGCCTCTCAATGAAAATAAAATTAAAGAGGGGGTCAAGCAGTAGTAGGGTCAACCTGGTTGAGAGCACTCATTACAATGTACAAAGACCTAGGTTCAACCCACTGCTCCTCACTTGTGGGGGGAAGCTTCACAAGCAGTAAAGCAAGTCTGCATATATCTCTATCTATCTATCTATCTATCTATCTACCTACCTACCTACCTACCTACCTATCTACCTCCCCCTTCCCTTTTGATTTTTCTTTGTTTCTAAACAATGAATAAACAAAATAAAAGATTAAAAATTTAAAAAATTAAAAATAAAAATAATATAACATCAACTGCTGTCAAGATGCAGGCACAGTAGAGATGCAGCAAGCTGCCTGGGAATTGCACTCCACTATCCAAAGCGTGATTTTGCATTGTGAAAAGGATCTAAAACATCACTCCAGATTTCTGCAGGCTTAATGCTCAAATAGCTCAAGCAACAGAACTCAGACTGTATTTTAAAATCAATGCCAGACACTCACTCAAGATTGAACATACCATTAGAAAGTGGTATGTGTGTATGAGAGGACCCATTCAGATCTGTCTTCTTCCTTTTTCTCCAAAGTCCATCTCAACACAAGGGCACCTCTAAAAGGAACACAAGTTCTGCCTCTTACAGAGGGAATCTCACAACACCTACTTAGATATGCCCACTGTAACTTAATAGCTTGAACCTGCAGAGGAAACTGACTCAGAAAGAGAAATGATGCTCTAGATACATGCTAACCAGAGTTCTGCTATGACAGCACTAGCTGCCACCCAGCCTTTGAAGTCCAGGTGAGTTAAGAACAGATATCTGCCTCTGTGAGTCTTGTGGTTGGCCTGGCTGGTTCTGCTTCAGGCTCCCCATCAAGTTCAGTTGCCTCTGACCTTCCCATCTGGATGACAGAAAAACAAGACACCACACTTCACCACACAAACATATTTGGAAACTTGATTCATGAAACACCTGTTAATATTTCACCTATTGAAAAGTCACAACATCAAGCCCAGAGTCAGTGGGTGTGGGGGTCTCCCCCACCCATTCAGCTGGGAGGCAAAGCAAAGGCTATGAATGTATTTCCTTAGTAAACGTGAGCATGAAACTGAAGAGTTTGTCAGCAGTGGTAGCTGTGAACTCTGTAAGGCATCAGAGGTTAGTAATAAAGGTCCTGCATGCCTACCCCAGTTGCTAGGAATTTTGGGAACATGTGACATCTGCAAAAAGTGAATTCCTATCTGCTGGACAGTTGTCTTTATAGTGGGTTATATGACTCACCCAATGGCACATGTCTATATTCTTTGTCTTTTAAGTATTTGCACGGAAACATAAAATGATTTCATTGACATTTATTAAAAGTTTTTATTTAGTTAATAAAAATAATAATATATGTCAGCCAAGCAATTAAACTACCACCAGATTGCCAATGTGACATGACAGAAAAATCACAAAATGGTCTCTCAGGGCCATTGTGATATGGTAGGTCATGGTAGACTTTGGTTTGATCAGTGATCACAAGAAAGAGATTGATAGAGAGACAGAGGCAAGCCAAGTCTAAGACTTAGATGAGAGAAACATACCCCTAGGGAACCCTGACTCTATGTGTGTCTATGTGTGCCTGTGTGTGTGGGGGGGCAATCTTGCACATACACTCTTTCTCCATTACTAGGTCAAGTTTTTCACTGACTTACAGAGATAGGGTGGGGGGGGAATGGGGACAGAAGAGACCTCACAGCACCACAGCCTCCCACAGTGCTCCCAATGTCCAAGCCTGGCCACAAATGCACCTCACCTGATCTGTCTCCTTGTCCCTAAGCCCTGCCTAAAATAGACACAAGACTCTCATTTCCTTAAAGATCATAGCTCTCACTAGTGCAAGCAATAGGGATGGACACTTGCGCTCCTTTGAGAAGAGAGAGGAATGAGGACATCGTCCACTCACAGCCAATATTCTCTGGTAGTAGTTGTTCATTCATAAGCTAGCTCCTCTATCTCTCTTACCTTCTCTGTCTCTCACTTTTTATGAGGGAAAGAGAGAGACATACTGTGAGGTGGCATATCTGGTTGAGCGCACATGTTACCAGGCACAAGGGCCTGGGTTCAAGCTCCTAGCCTCCACCTGCTGGGGATGGGAGAACTTCATGAGTAATGAAGCAGGGCTGCAGGCCTCTCACTCTCTTATCTCCTCCTCTCAATTTATCTCTCTATCCTAAATAAACAAATATTAAGATGTTTTTTAAAAGAAAAAAAGTAATGAGAAAGGAAGGGAGGGTGAGGGAAAGCAGGCCAACATGGTAATGAGGGAGGAGGAGGAGAAGGAAAGCAAAGGCAGGGACAGGGCTACAAGAGGAAAGAAAGCTGCTGTTGTTTTTAGTGACCATTATGAACACCATCCAGATCCATGAAGTCAATCGCTCACACTGTCAGTCCTGACAGATGGGCCAGCACTCACTACCTGTGCCAAGCAGAGCCACCTTTCATCAAGGAAGTGGTTAACATCTATCTTAGAAAATAAAAAGGAAAATAATATTTTTTAAATGAGTAGATGCCTCAGATTCTAGAAGTTAGAGAGTCACCCATAGACCTAGAAGCCAAGCATGAACACCTATAACAGGGCAAGCAGAGAGATTCCTGCATCTCACGAGAGCACAAGCTTCTTCCAGTAACTATAGTTTTGACATTAAGTAAATGTCAGATCAGTGTTACTTATCTGAGAGGCTGCTACTATTTGTATTTCTCTGTCATTCGTCAACAATTGTGTAGAGAATTTAGCAGGTGTAGTCTACAAGATTTTGAAGCCAAATCCTCTCCTACTGGTGGCCTCTTAAATGGAATTATCTATCCATTCTGATATATGTTCAAACAAAAATAAGTAATTCAAAATATGTGTCCTACCTACTATCCCCAAATAAATCCTAGCATAGGCAAATAGAAGTTGAAATGTGAACATCATTACAATGCCTGTATTGCAGCTCCTAGGAAAATTAGCTTCTCCAGTATAAATAGCACCCCAAAATCTCATTAACTCTACAGGGTTGAAGATATCAGAGGAACACTTATTATTATTATCATCATCATCATTGCTGTTTTTCATTGTATTAATAAAGGAGGGACTGCCTGGAGCAGAGGTAGAGAGCCATTGGCAGAGGAGGGTGTTATAGTCCAGAATTCTGCTGAACCTAGGAGAGGTGGCCTGCCTGAGGTCTGTGCAACTGAAGAAAAGTGATCTGTAGGGCCAGGGGAGATAGCATAATGGTTACGCAGAGAGACTCTTATGCCTGATGCTCCATTGTCTCAGGTTCAATCCCCCACACCACCATAAGCCAGAGCTGAGCAGGACTCTGGCAAAAAAAGATAAGTAATTTTTTTCTAAAAAAAAAAGTAAATAGAAGGGAGGACCCAAGAGGAAAAGGACTTGGAATCAGCTGCTTGCCTGAGCTCTGACAACAACTGCTATAAAGGGAAGATCCTGGCCTTCAGCAGGACAGAGAACAAGGCTTTCTAAGCGTGACACCAAGGAGGTGACTATAGCTCAATTTGGGTTAGAAAGTAGAGCAAAAAGAAAGGAATTTTTTAAAATTATTTTTCTCCCCCCACCCCCCATAACCAGACCCCAGGGGTGCTATCAGGCACCCCGCTGACCTTTTTTCTTTACAAAGATTCCTGCCTCACCAGGGGTGCCATCCCAATCCAGTTCCTTTCTAAATCCCTTGGCTATTTTTTTTTTACTCTGACTAAGTTACTTAAGACCAACTGGAGTGACAAATATCTGACCAAGCAAAGCCTCACCCCACCTGGGAAAGACTGCCTGGAAGTTTTTTTTTTTTTTTTTCAATCAGCTGATTAGGTTCACTGTGCCTGAGCTAACCAGGATCCATACAAGCTGCAGACCCACTGTTGGGGCTTTTTACTCTGTTCTATTTTATTATTACTAATATATATATATATATATATATATATATATATATATATATATATATATATATCCCTTTGCCCCCCCTCAGGTTGACCAAAATTAACTCTAAGTATATTTTTCACTGCTAGGCAACTGGGTTTCTTATCCATTGTGAAAGGAACTTGTTTCACTCCTCATACCTCCTCTATCCACTCTCCACTTCTCCCTCCTCCTAGCTAATTAAAAATAAATAAATAAATAAACAACTCCCTTTCACTGCCCTTTTTTTGTTTATGTTTTTTTTTTCTTTTCTCTCTCTTTTTCCCCTGTCTTCTTTCTTCCTTCATCCTTCCTCTGCTTTCCGACTTCACTGATACTTTTGGGGGAATTATTTTGGGGAATAAATCTGACTCAGAGTGTACTTTCTTTCTGTGTGTCTCTGCTCTACTTCCCTTTCTCCTTTTGATACCCCTAGAATTTACAGTGCACAACAGATTTACATAATTGTCTGCCCTACTATCCCTTTTTTCCTTTCTCTTTCTTTTTCATTTGGATATGGTTGCTATTATTTCTTGGACTGGAGACATTGTTGGGCTAAGTGGTACTGGTTAAACTGCGTCAATCTTTGCTTCAGTTACTATTGTGATTTCTGAGGGTGATGATTGCATTTGTTATAAAGGTATTTAGTATAGTGTGACTTGTACTCAAAACACAACAACTGAGGAACAACAGAACATAAAAATAAAAAACACATTAATAAAAAATGGATAGATCAACAGCAAATAAAAATACTACTAAAATGAATGAAGAAAAGAGACTAGAAGAAACTACAAATCATCCAGAAATAACCATAGATAAGAAAAATATGCAAGCTATAATAAACTTATTAATCACAAAAATGAAAATAATTATGGAGGAAAGGGCGAACAGTATTAGGTAAACAACAGATGAGATCCTCAAGTAAAATTCTAAATACCTTAAGACAATTAGGAGAACTGAAAGCTGAAATAGCTGAACTGAAGAAAGAAACTGAGGAAGGGAAAGAAGATTAACAGAAGCAGAAAACAGGATTAGCCAGACAGAGGATGAGCTAGAGAAAACTACGAAGAGGTAAAAGAGCACAAAAAGAGATTGAGAAACACTGAAAGCAACAACAGAGACATATGGGATGATCTCAAAAGAAGTAACACTGATAGAATAGGAAACCAGAGGAAGAAAGAGAGAAAGGGGAAGTAAACAGACCGGAAACAGAAAAGAAGCAAGGATAAAGAAAGGATCCTAAAGGCTGCAAGGGAAACACAAAAAGTCACATACAGGGGGAAAGCCATAAGACTATCAGCAGACTTCTCCACTCAAACTCAAAAAGCCAGAAGAGAATGGCAAGATATCTATTGAGCCCTGGACGAAAAAGGGTTTCAACCAAGGATAATATATCCTGCTAGACTTTCATTCAAACTAGATGCAGGGATGAAAACCTTCCTAGACAGAGAACAGTGAAAGGAGGCAGCCATCACCAAGCCTGCCCTGAAAGAGGTTCTAAAAGACCTCTTATAAACAAGAACATCACTATCATACTTACCACATATCAGAGCAAATAAAGAATTGTTGAATAATGGCACTACAATACATTCAATCCATAATATCAGTAAATGCCAGTGGAGTAAAGTCACCCACCGAAAAGGCACAGAGTGGGAGGATGGGTCAGAAAACACAACCCAACCATATGCTGCTTGCAAGAATCCCATTTGACCCAACCAAAATTAAACACAGAATTAAAGTGAAAGGATGGAAAACTATCAAACAGGCTAACGGACCACAAAAAAGGGCAGGAACAGCCATTCTCATTTCTGACACAATAGATTTTAAATTACATAAAGTAATAAAAGATAGGCAGGGTCATTACATAATGATTAGAGGATCAATCAGCCAAGAAGACTTAACAATGATTGACATCTATGCACCCAATGAGGGACCATCTGAACACATCAAGCACCTACTCAGAGAACTTCAAAAATACATCAGTAGTAATACAATAAGAGTGGGAGACTTTAACACCCCATTCTCACACCTAGACAGATCAACAAAGCAGAGAATCAACAAAGACACAAGAGAATTAAATGAAGAGATGGACAGACTAGACCTCTTGGACATTTTCAGATTTCTTCACCCCAAAAAACTGGAATACACATTCTTTTCAAATCCACACAACACATACTCAAGGATAGACCATGTGTTAGGCCACAAAGACAGCATCAACAAATTCAAGAGCATTGAAATCATCCCAAGTATCTTCTCAGATCACAGTAGAGTAAAGCTCACATTTAACAACCAACAGAAAATTATTAAAAGTCACAGAATTTGGAAACTAAACAACATGCTCCTTAAGAACCACTGGGTCAGAGTGACACTCAAGCAAGAAATCCAAATGTTCCTGGAAACTAATGAAAATGAAGACACAAGCTACCAAAATATCTGGGACACAGCTAAAGCAGTATTGAGAGGGAAAGTCATAGTCATACAATCACATATTAAACAACAAGAAAAAGCTTAAATAAACGACCTTACTGAATGCCTTAAGGACATAGAGGAAGAGGGACAAAGGAACCCTAAAGCAACCAGAAGGACAGAAATCACTAAAATTAGAGCAGAAATAAACAACATCGAAAACAAGAGAACCATACAAAAGATCCATGAAGCCAAATGTTGCTTCTTTGAAAAATTAAACAAGATTGATAAACCCCTAGCCAGACTCACTAAAAAAAGGGGGGGTGGGGAAGACTGAAATAAATGGAATTGTAAACGATAGAGGAGATATTGCAACTGACACCACAGAAATACAGAAAAGCATGCGAAGAAAAGCATCTATGAAGAACTATACGCCACCAAGCTAGAAAATCTGGAAGAAAAGGAAGAATTCCTGGAAACATATGCCCCTCGAAAACCGAATCAAGAAGAACTACAAAACCTAAATGCACTGATCACAGACAAAGAAATCAAAACCGTTATTAAGAATTCCCCCAACAACAAAAGTCCTGGACCAGATGGCTTCACAGACGAATTCTACAAAACCTCCAGGAAACAGTTAATACCCATACTTCTAGAGCTTTTCCATAAGATCAAAGAAACAGGAACACTCCCATCCAACTTCTATGAAGCCAACATCACCCTGATACCAAAAGCTGACAGGGACACAACAAAAAAGGAAAACTACAGACCAATATCTCTGATGGACATAGATGCCAAAATATTAAACAAGATCCTGGCCAAACGGATACAGCAGTATATCAAAAAGATTGTTCATCACGACCAATTGGGATTTATCCCAGGAATGCAAGGCTGGTTCAACCTACATAAGTCAATCAATGTCATTCACCACATCAATAAAAGGAAAAGCCAAAAACCATGTGATTATCTCAATATTTGCAGAGAAAGCCTTTGACAAAATCCAACACATTCATGCTCAAAACTCTACAAAAAATGGGAATAGATGGGAAATTCCTCAAGATAGTGGAATCCATATATAGCAAACCTACAGCCAGCATCATACTCAGTGGACAGAAGCTGAAAGCATTCCCCCTCAGAGCAGGGACTAGACAGGGCTGTCCACTATGACCACTACTCTTCAACATAGTATTGGAAATTCTTGCCATAGCAGTCAGGCAAGAGAAAGAAATCAAAGGAATACATATTGGAAGGGGAGAAGTCAAGCTCTCACTATTTTCAGATGATATGATAGTATACATAGATAAACCTAAAGAATCCAGCAGAAAATTACTGGAAGTTATCGGTCAATACAGCAAGGTGTCAGGCTACAAAATCAATTTACAAAAATCAGTGGCATTTCTTTATGCAAACACTAAAACTGTAGAAGAAGACATCCAGAAATCACTCCCATTCACTCTTGCAGCAAAATCAACAAAATACCTAGGAATAAAGATGACCAAAGAAGTGAAAGACCTGTATACTGAAAACTATGGGTCACTGTTCAAGGAAATAGAAACTGATACCAAGAAATGGAAAGACATCTGTGCTCATGGATCACAAGAATAAATATCATCAAAATGTATATTCTCCCCAGAGCCATATACAGATTTAATGCGATACCCATCAAAGTTCCACCAAGCTTCTTTAAGAAAATAGAACAAAAAAACTACAGTCATTTATCTGGAACCAGAAAACACCTAGAATTGCCAAAACCATCTTAAGGAAAAGAAACAGAAATGGAGGCATCATAGTCCCAGATATCAAACTATATTATAAGGCCATCATCATCAAAACAGCCTGGTACTGGAACAAAAATAGACACCCAGACCAGTGGAACAGAATTGAAAGCCCAGAACTAAACCCCCACACCTGTGGACATCTAATCTTTGATAACAGGGGCCCAAAGCATTACATGGAAGGAGGAGGCTCTCTTCAATAAATGGTGCTGGGAAAACTGGGTTGTAACATGCAGAAGAATGAAATTGGACTACCTTATCTCACCAGAAACAAAAATCAACTTCATATGGAACGGACCTGGATGTTAGACAAAGAAATTATCAAATACTTAGAGGAAAACATTGGTGGAACACTTTCCCACCTAAACCTCAAGGGCGTCTTTGATGAAACAACCCAATTGAAGGAAGGTTAAATCAGAAACAAACCATTGGGACTGCATCAAATTGAAAAGCTTCTGCACAGCCAAAGAAATGATCACACAAACAAAGAGACCCCTCACAGAATGGGAGAAGATCGTCACATGCCATACATCAGACAAAAGACTAATCACCAAAATATACAAAGAGCTCAGCAAACTTAGCACCAAAAAAAAGCAAATGACCCCGTCCAAAAATGGGCACAGGATATGGACAAGACATTCACTTCAGAGGAGATCCAAAAGGCTAGCAAAAATATGAAAAACTGCTCCAGGTCGCTGATTATCAGAGAAATGCAAGTACAGACAACACTGAGATACCACCTCACTCCTGTGAGAATGGCATACATCAAAAAGGACAGCAGCAACAAATGTTGGAGAGGCTGTGGGGACAGAGGAACCCTTTTGCATTGCTGGTGGGAATGTAAATTGGTCCAGCCTCTCTGGAGAGCAGTCTGCAGAACTCTCACAAGGCTAGACATAGACCTTCCATATGTGCACAGAGGAACCCAGAGGAAAAACCCTTCTCTAAGGATATTCTTTCTTCAATCTTTTTCTCTTTATTTGAAAGAGCAAAAAGAAATTGAGATGTGAGGGGCAGATAAAGAGGGAGAGAGGGCCCTGCAGCACTGCTTCACCAGTCTCAAAGCCTCTTCCCTACAAGTCGGTACTGGGGGCTTCAACCCAGATCCTAGGGCATGGGAATGTGTGCACTGAACAGGGTGTGCCACCGGCCAAGGTCAGAATTCTGCTGATACTCCTTATCAGGGAGACTGGCAGCTACACACCCAGCCCTTTCATTGCTGATGTCTTCAGCCAAAGCCTGGTGGCTGAGGTTTTGCTCTGTTTTACTCTTGGAACGGATTTATTTCATTCACCTGGCAGAAACCATATGCAGCATTTATGCCACGGCACTCACAAAGCTTCCCCGTTCCCCCTCCCCCTACAGATGGGGGCCTGGGCTTGAACCTTGGTCCTCGACCATACTGAAGTGTGTGCTCTCCTGCGTGTGCCTTTGCCTGGCCCTGCAAATCATCCTCTTTGAATACTAGATGATGAAACGACGCTTTGAAGGCTAATTCCTGAGGGCAGTGGATTTTGAACTAAGGGGTGCCTGGGAAACATTGCACAGGTCCTTCCTCCCTGGTTTAGAATGGAGTTAGGGCCATTTAGCGCCATCAGCAGGCCGCTCTTTCAAGCTCCTCCCCCTGAAGAGCAACTGCACCAACATTGTGAACCAATGAGATGTCACTGCAGCTCAAGCCTCTGTGGGATTGGTCCCCAGCGGGCCACGCGCTCAGGAGGAGACATTGTGATGTCATGCCCGCTGAACCCTATATAAGGTCCTGAGCAGGCTGAGCCTTTGGTCTTGATCACTCAGGAAGCTGTCATAGTGACCTGCAGTTGACCGGGACCAGAGCAAGTACACCTTCGCACCACCGCTTCCACTCCGCACCTACCTGTCTCCACTCTTGTCTCCTCTCTCTTCCTCTATCTCCTCCTCTCTCCCTTCCTTCCCTCTCTTTCTTTTCTGTCCCCTTACACTCCTCTCCCTACCTCCCTTTCCATCCCTTCCCTCCCCTCCCCCTCCCTCCCTTCTCCCTCCATTCCTCCACCTCCTGCCCCCTCCCTCCTTCCTTCTCTACCTCCTCCCTCCGCGTCCTGCTCCCCTCCTCCCGTCCCTCCCGCTCCCTTGCTCATATTTATGTAGATAGCTGTATATATGCTTGTTTTTGAGTAGAGTGAGTAGAGTTTAGCTGTTTATACATACTTTCTGGGGGGGGGGGTGGTGGTTATATTAGTTACAGTTATTATTGTTGTTGTTGCGGATATCAGATTTAGTGGGTGGGGGTGGTTTCTGGGTTCTTGGGTTCCTGTGAGAGTCCCTCTCCCTGAGCTGTTATTTAGAGAGAGCAGACAGCGCTCTCACTATGCCAGCTCCTGTGAGGCCTGGCAGTCAGCGGTCCACATTGGGCCACTCTGGTGGCCTACAAGTGACATCTGACCTGCTTGTAGGTCACCAAAGGCTGACTGGGGCCCAGGTCAAGACCTGGGTAGTTGATATGAATCAACTGCCCGACTGTAAGGTCCAGCAGCTCCTCCGGGGGCTAGAGGTGCTGGGGACCTTCCAGCACCCCAACATCCTGAGTCTCCTGGGCGTGGTGGAGCAGGCCCACTGCCTCCTTGTACTGGAGGAGCAGGCCCAGGGGCAGGACCTGGCCACACTCCTGCTCCAGCGCCCCGTCCTGACCGAGGCCAAGGCCCGCAGCCTGCTGAGGCAGATCACGTTCGCCATCCAGTGCTGCCACCGCCGGGATCTCAGCCTCGGGGACCTGAACACCCAGTATGTGCTGGTGACGGAGGAGGGGAGAGTGAAGCTCTCTGTCGTGGAGGCGCTGATGGGCAGTGTGGGGGTGGCTCTGGACGTGGCCTGGGGGCAGCCCGTCACCATGGCGCCGGAAGTCCTGCTGGGGCAGCGCCCCTCAACCGCCAGTGACCTCTGGTGCCTGGGAGTCCTCCTCTACAAGATGACTTTGGGAACCCTCCCCTTCCTGGGGAAAGACTACAACGTGGAGGAGGACAAAATCCTTCGAGGGGCCCTCCACATGCCCTATTCCACCCCTTTTATCTTACGCCACCTCCTCAGCAGACTACTACACCAGGACCCCAGGCAGCGGGGCACCACCCAGGACATCCTGAGGCACCCTTGGACCTCACACGTAGAATTAGTTACGATCAGAGTGAGGCCCAAAGGGTGCCCCCAGGAGGAGGATGGTCCGAGGTGCCCCACAGAATCTGGGTCTGCACTGGGGACTGCAATACACAGTGAACCCACCATCAACAGCTGGAGGTGGGTAAAAGCAGCCAGCTGGGTGGACTCCCAAACCCCCACCCCAGAGCTGGGAAGCAGCACTGAGGATGACACACAGATGGAGCCCCAGCTGGAGTCCCAAACGCTGGGTAGCTGGAATGAGGACACAGAGATGGAGGCTGAGCATGGCATGGAGTCCCAAACCCCCACCCCAGAGGTGGGTAGCTGCAATGAGGAGGACACAGAGATGGAGGCCGAGCTTGGCATGGAGGCCCAAACCCCCACCCCAGAGCTGGGCAGCTGGAATGAGGAGGATGCAGAGATGGAGGCCGAGCTTGGCATGGAGTCCCAAACCCCCACCCCAGAGCTGGGTAGCTGGAATGAGGAGGACACAGAAATGGAGGCCGAGCTTGGCATGGAGTCTCAAACCCCCACCCCAGAGCTGGGAAGCAGCAGTGAGGAAGACACAGAGACGGAGCCCCAGCCTGGGGTGGAGTCTTCACCATCAGTCACCCCAGAAGACCGCAGCTCAGTCCTTCCTCCAACCCCAGAAATTCCAGATCCAGTGCCCCAGAGCTGCCCTTCCTCATCACCTCCACCCAGCCACTCCAGCCTCACCCCTCCTCCGGAGGGGACCCAGGAAGTCCGGGAAGCAGCTGGGCAGCCTCCCAGAGCCACTGCAACTCCCAGATCCCGAAAGACAGAGCTCTGCAGAGCCGTAAGGTGCCTCTTCTGCTTCCCCTGGGTGCACAGCAATAAGGTTGCTCCCATGTAGCCGACACCCCGGTGCAGAAGATGGGTCCCCTCCCACAGGCCCCTTTGGAATCCTCCCCAGCCACTTCAATGCAGTGAGGAGACCAGGACTGAATACCCGCCACAATATATATATATTAAGAATGCTGGACTCTGAAGTCTACTTTTTTATTTTGTATTTTTGTTTTAGTAAATTGTTAAAATGCTGACGATTTGAAAAAACATCTCGTTGTTCTGTGTGCATCAGGCCCATATGAGACTTGGGGGATGGGGCGGGTGGTGTGTGGGTGCCAATGGCCTTTGAATATAGTTATCATGGGGGCCCTGGGGGTGCCACTGGGGTTACAGAGAGCAAGCAGTCTGGGAGCCAGGTTGCAAGGCAAGAGGCAAAAATGGTAGGATGTGACCACAGCTCTCAGGTGGCTGTTGAAAACATTGTACACTAAATTCTTTGTTTTTAATTTTTATAAAATTGAAGTATTGACAAGACCATAGGATAAGACGGGTACAATTCTACAAAGTTATTACCACCACTACTCCATATCTCATCCCCTCACTTGTTAGCTTCCCTATTCTTTATCCGTCTGGGATTATTGACCCAGGGTCACTATGGAGCGCAGAAGGTGGAAGGTCTGGCTTCTGTAATTGCTTTCCCTCTGAACATGGGTGTTGGTAAGTCAAACGGTCCTCCCAACCTGTCTCTTTCTTTCCATAGTGGGGCAGGGTTCAGGGAAGAAAGGGCTCCAGGACACACTAGTGGAGTTGTCTGCCCAGGGAAGTCAGGTTGGCATCATGGTAGCATCTGGAACCTGGTGGCTAAAAGAAAAAGTTAAGGTATAAAGTAGAACAAATTGATGAGTAGTCATGAACCTTAAGGCATGAATATTGCAGATAAAGATTTTTGGTTTCTAATTTGGAAAAAGCTAGCAGGTCTCTTTTAAGTATAGTCCACGGGACCGTGACTTTACTAGTTTTTGCCTGGGCCTGACATCTAGTACACAGGTGGACCCAAGTTATTGTCTGGGGAGATGGTGAATTCTAACCCTTTGTGAAATGGTTGACCCCATATGTGAAGTCAGGGCTGGGATGGGGGAGCTGAAAGGCTGAGTTCTCTGACAGCAATGTCAGAGCAGGGCCTTAGCTCCCCCTCAGAGAGGGACCCCCGATGCCTGGATCTGTCCACAAGAAGCAGAAAGAGGGTCACAGAAGTGAAGATTGACCACAGGGAATGTGGTTGCTGGGCCTTCTCCCCTTATGTCCATAAGCATTTCCACTGGTCTATTTGGTTCTGTGTCTACAAATTTCACACACACAAAATAATAATAATAATTTAAAAAAATATTGAGCCTCAAGCCAGGAAAGAAGCCTGCTTCACTGAGCTGTAGAACCCAGACTTCTGCCTCCTTCACTAGCTGCCTTACTCAAAGTAGTGAGATCTCACCATGACAGCTTCAGTGGGGTCAGTAGTTCACCTGTCCCTCTTGGACAACTAGGTGACCTGTAAGCCGTAGAAACTGGCATGCATGGAGGTCACCATAGGCTGGCTGGTGTCCCAATGAAGATCAGGTTTGCAGATCAGAACCTTCTGACCCAGCCCTAACTCCAGCACTTCCTCCAGGAGCTACAGGTGCTGGACACCTTCCAGTACCCCAATGTCCTGAGGCCCCTGGAAGTGGCAGAGGAGGCCTACTCCATCCTGGTGGAGGAGGAGCCAACCAGAGACAGCAATATATCAAAAAGATTGTTGATCACGACCAAGTGGGATTTAACCAAGGAATGTGAGGCTGGTTCAACATATATTAAGTCTATCAATGTCATTCACCACATCAATAAAAGCAAAACCAAGCACCACATGATTATGTCAATAGATGCAGACAAAGCCTTTGACAAAATCCAACACTCATTCATGCTCAAAACACTACAAAAATGGGAATAGATGGGAAATTCCTCAAGATAGTGGAGTCCTCATATAGCAAACTTACAGCCAACATCCTACTTAATGCTAAGAAGGTGAAAGCACTCCCCCTCAGATGGGGGACTAGACAGGTCTGTCCACTATCACCATTACTCTTCAACATAGTATTGGAAGTTCTTGCCATAGCAATCAGGCAAGAGGAAGAAATCAAAGGAATACAGATTGGAAGGGAAGAAATCAAGTTCTTACTCTATGGAGATGATATGATAGTATACAAAGAAAAACCTAAAGAATCCAGCAGAAAACTACAGGAAGTTATTAGGCAATACAGCAAGGCATCATGCTACAAAATCAGTGTACAAAAGTCAGTGGCATTTCTTTATGCAAACAGTAAATTGAAGAAGAAGACATCCAGAAATCACTCTCATTCACTGTTGCAGCAAAATCAATAAAATACCTAGGAATAAATCTGACTAAAGAAGTAAAAGGCTTGTATACTGAAAACTATAAATCACTATTTAAGGAAATAGAAAATGCTACCAAGAAATGGAAAGACATCCATGCTCATGAATTGTAAGAATTAATATCATCAAAATGAATATTAACCCCCAGAGTCATAACAAATTTAATGCAATGCCCATCAAAGTTTCACCAAGCTTACTTAAGAGAATAGAACATAAACTGTATTACTGGGTCATATGGGAGGTCTATGTCTAGCCTTGTGAGAGTTCTCCAGGCTGCTCTCCAGAGAGGCTGGACCAATTTACATTCCCACCAGCAATGCAAAAGGGTTCCTCTGTCCCCACAGCCTCTCCAACATTTGTTGCTGCTGTCCTTTTTGATGTATGCCATTCTCACAGGAGTGAGGTGGTATCTCAGTGTTGTCTATATTTGCATTTCTCTGACAATCAGTGACCTGGAGCAGTTTTTCATATGTTATCTAGCCTTTTGGATCTCCTCTGAAGTAAATGTCTTGTTCATATCCTCTGCCCATTTTTGGATGGGGTCATTTGCTTTTTTTTTGGTGCTAAGTTTACTGAGCTCTTTGTATATTTTGGTGATTAGTCTCTTGTCTGATGTATGGCATGTGACGATCATCTCCCATTCTGTGAGGGGTCTCTTTTTTTTGTTTGTGTGATAGTTTCTTTGGCTGTGCAGAAGCTTTTCAATTTGATGCAGTCCCATTGGTTTGTTTCTGATTTAACCTTCCTTGCAATTGGGTTTGTTTCATCAAAGACGCCCTTGAGGTTTAGGTGGGAAAGTGTTCCACCAATGTTTTCCTCTAAGTATTTGATAATTTCTTTGTCTAAAATCCAGGCCTGATCCATTTGAAGTGGATTTTTGTTTCTGGTGAGATAAGGTGGTTCAATTTCATTCTTCTGCATGTTACAACCCAGTTTTCCCAGCACCATTTATTGAAGAGAGCCTCCTCCTTCCATGTAATACTTTGGGCTTCCTGATCAAAGATTAGATGTCCACAGGTGTGGGGGTTTAGTTCTGGGCTTTCAATTCTGTTCCACTGGTCTGGGTGTCTATTTTTGTTCCAGTACCAGGCTGTTTTGATGATGATGGCCTTATAATATAGTTTGAGATCTGGGACTATGGTGCCTCTATTTCTGTTTCTTTTCCTTAAGATGGTTTTGGCAATTCTAGGTGTTTTATGGTTCCAGATAAATGATTGTAGTTTTTTGTTCTATTCTCTTAAAGAATCTCGGTGGAACTTTGATGGGTATCGCATTAAATTTGTATATGGCTCTAGGGAGAATATTCATTTTGATAATATCTATTCCATATGACCCAGTAATTCATCTCCTGGGAATATACCCCAAGGACTCCATAACACCCAACCAAAAATACTGTGTACTCCTATGTTCATAGCAGCACGATTCATAATAACTAAAACCTGGAAGGAACCCAGGTGCCCAACAACAGATGAGTGGCTGAGAAAGCTGTGATACACAATGGAATACTATGCAGCTATTAAGAACAGTGAACCCACCTTATGTTAAGTTAGCTAAGTCAGAAACATAAAGATGAGAATGGGATGATCCCACTCATCAACAGAAGTTGAGAAAGAAGAACAGAAAGTGAAACTAAAAGCAGGATCTGATTAAATCCATAGTAGGGCACCAAAGCAAAAACCCTGTGGTGAGAGGGAGGGTGGACATTTGGCTTCCTGGGGCAGCGGTGGGGGAGATAGGGGGTGGGATGGAACACAGTCTTTTGGTGATGGGAATGGTGTTTATGTACACTCCTATTAAAGCATAGTCATATAAACCACTATTTAATTAATACAACAGGGGAAAATTTGATCATATGTCTCAAACTTTTTAAAACACAGACTGAGTCTTCTTAATACATAGGCTGAGTCTTTGATATGTTGATTCTCTCAAAAGTCTAGACCAGGTAGAACAGAAGCATACTTATATACATGATGCTGGGTATTATACAGAAAACCCTAACAAAGTAACTTTTTTAATATTCTTTTTTTATTTTTTAAATTTATTTAAGAAAGAAGACATTAACAAAATCATAGGAGGGGGGGTACAACTCCACACAATTCCTGCCACCCGATCTCCATATCCCATCCATTCCCTGATAGCTTTCCCATTCTCTGTCCCTCTGGGAGCATGGACCCAGGGTCGTTGTGGGTTGCAGAAGGTGGAAAGTCTGGCTTCTGTAATTGCTTCCCCGCTGAACATGGGTGTTGACTGGTTGATCCATACTCCCAGTCTGCCTCTCTCTTTCAAACCTAGTAGGGTGGGTCTCTGGGGAAGCTGAGCTCCAGGACACATTGGTGGGGTCATCAGTCTAGGGAAGCCTGGCCAGCATCCTGATGGCATCTGGAACCTCATGGCTAAAAAGAGAGTTAACATACAAAGCCAAACAAATTGTTGAGCAATCATGGACCCAAAGGTTGGAATAGTGGAGATGAAGTGTTGAGGGGTACTCACTGCAAACTCTAGTGTACTACTGCTTTCAGGTATATATTTGCCCTAGTTTATGGATATGTGTGAACATATGCTCTATCTCCTGGAATCTAGTCTATATCTAGGTTTTGGGACTTTGTTAGGAAGTGAACCACCTGGGATGGAATTAGAGAATACCATGAAAGGAAAGGTCTCACCCGAGTGATGAAGCTGACGGGTTGTCATTCCACACCTGAAGTCTCTGGACACAGTCTGAGATGAAGCATGCTGGGGTGGCACTTGTGTTGATTAGGTTGCAATCAGCGCATGCAGTATTATTTGATAAGAATTGGGAGAAGCATACGGGAAAGTGGGCCCTAACCTAGGGTCCCAGGACTGGGGAAAGTTTAGGCTCTATAGTGGAAATGTGAGGTTCCTGCTGTCTTAGGGTTCAAGAAGACAATGGATAATTACTCTTAACATCACATTATTTGGTAATTGGGTTAACTTTGAAAAGTCCCTTTGTTATACATACAATAAATTTTCCCCCCTCTCATATTAATTAGTGATTTATATGACTACAATTTAATAAGTGTGTACATAAACACCATTCCCACCACCAAAAGATTGTGTCCCATCCCACCCACCCACCCCCACCCCCACCCCCTGCTGGCCCAGGAAGCCACATGTCCACCCTCCCCCTCACCACAGGGTTTTTACTTTGGTGCCCTACTTTCAGTTTCAACAGAAGTTGAGAAAGAATATCAGAAAGGGAAACTAAAAGCAGTATCTGACTAAATTGAAAGTGGGGCACAAAGGGAATTTTCAACATTAACCCAATTACCAAATAATGTGATGATAACAATAACTATCCATTGTCTTCTTGAACCCTAAGACAGCAGGAACCTCACATTTCCACTATAGAGCCTATATTTCCCCCAGTCCTGGAACCTTAGGGTGGGGCTCACTTTCCTGCATGCTTCTCTCAATTCATATCAAATAATATTGCATCCGCCGATTACAACCTAATCAACACAATGAGTGCCACCTCAGCATGCTTCACTTCAGACTGTGTCCAGGAATTTCAGGTGAGGAATGACAACCTGTCAGCTTAATCACTCGGGTGAGCCCTTTCCTTTCATAGTATTCTCTAATTCCATACCAGGTGGTCCACTCCCCAATAAAGTCCCCAAATATAGACCTAGATATAGACCCTAGATATAGACCAGGTCCCCTGAGATAGAACATATGTTCACATGTGTCCATAAACCAGGGAAAATATATACTTGAAAGCAGAAGTACACAAGAGTCTCCAGTGAGTACCCCCCAACACTTCATCTGCACTATTCCAGCCTTTAGGTCCATGATGGGTCAACAATTTGTTTGGCTTTGTATGTTAACTCTCTTTTCAGCCACCAGGTTCTGGATGCCAGCATGATGCCAAACAGACTTTCCTGGACTGAGGACCCCACCAATATGTCCTGGAGCTCCGCTTCCCCAGAGACCCACCTTACTAGGGAAAGAGAGAGGCAGACTAGGACTATGGATCAACCTGTCAATGCCCATGTTCAGCGGGGAAGCAATCATAGAAGCCAGACCTTCCACCTTCTGCAACCCACAACGACGTTGGGTCCATATTCCCAGAGGGATAGAGAATGGGAAAGCTATCAGTGGAGGGAATGGGATATGGAGATCGGGTGGTGGGAATTTTGTGGAGTTGTACCCCTCCTCTCTTATGGTTTATATATATAGAAAAAGATAGAAAGAGAGGAAGGAAGGAAGGCAAGAAGGAAGGAGGGAAAGAATAGTAATTCGTATCTAGAGAGAATTTTTACTGTGAATAGCAGCCCCTCCACTCACAAAGACAGAATGTTCCTGCCTGCCCACATCTCTCCACTGTCTTTCCTTGATCTTCCCCGTGTTTGCTTTCCTTCTGCTCCTCCCTCTTGTCACCATGTTGGCCTGCTTTCCCTGGTCCTCCCTCTTCTCCTCCTTTCCTTTCTCATTAATTATTTTTCTTTCTTTTTAAAAATATTTTTAAATGCTTATTTAGGATAGAGAGAAATTGAAAGGGGAAGATGAGAGAGAGAGAGAGAGAGAGACCTGCAGCCCTGATTCACTACTCATTAAGTTTCCCCCACCAGCAGGTGGGGGCTAGGGGCTTGAACCCAGGCCCTCATGCATGGTAACATGTGCACTCAATCAGGTATGCCACCTCCCAGCCTTTCTCTCTCTCCCTCTCCTTCCTCCCCTTTCTCTCTTTCTCACTCTCTTTCTCTCTCCACTCCCCCCTCTTTCTTTCCCTCATGGAAAGTGAGAGATAGAGAAAGTAAGAGAGATAGAGAGACATGCTGGGCAGGGCACATCAGGTCCATATAGTACTATGCACAAGGTTTTCTGCTTAAGGATCTGAGCTCTAGCCCCTGTTCCCTCATCTACAGCAGGGATGCTTCACAAGTGGTAAAGCCAGTTTGCAGGTATCTTTTTTCTCCCTCCCTATCTTGCCTCCCCTCTCAACCCCCTCAATTTCTCTGTCCTATTTAATAAAATGGGGGGAGGGGGAAATGGCCATCAAGAGCAGTGGATTCATAGTGTAGGCACTGAGTCCCAGTGATAACCCAGGGCAAAGAGAAGAAGGTTCACGTAACACTGCTCTACCACTTAACCACTTGTGAAGCTTCTCTACAGGTGGGTCCTCACACATGGTCACATATGTGCACTATTGGGTAAGCCACATTCCCAAGCCCAGTCTCTCATTCCTTTTCTCTTTCCACCTTTCCACATGCCCATTTATTGACTGTTGCTATTCAAACCATCCTATTATGACCAGCAAGATACCTCTAGCCCACCCCAGTCAGAAACATCAATTGACTCAAGAGGAAGCCCAGATCCAGGAACGGTGTGACTTTCACCACCAGACATCTGCCGGACTTGGGATGTGAAGACAGAACCCTGACCCCCACCCGAGTCTCTCCCCTCAATGACTGGTGGAATTGTCAGGCCCTAAGGGCTGACACAGCATTCTTCCAATGTTCTCATGACAGTACCTGGTTACTTGCAGTCAGTGATGTGCTGTCGTTCGGTTTTAAACATGTACATCTAGATATCTAGACGTTTCTGCCAGCATCCAATCAGAATCAAATGCTATCTTGTCATCAGGACATCATCCTGAGTGCATATGCTCTCCAGCCCTTCAGTCCCTCCTGCCTCCCTCTGCAGCCTCAGAAAAAATGACCATGCTCTTGCCTAGGTGCCAGGATCACTCTTCCTAGAGGGTTCTGGTGTGAGGGACAAGGTAACCCTACTCCATGCATTTCAGGAGTAGAGAGCATCCTGCAGGGCACACCCCCAGCCTCCATCTCCCATATGAAAGATTAGCTCTGCTCACTCACAGCTGGACAGACTGCATTCTGTCTGGCCTTGGAAGCTTCTCAGACATGACTTTTGTTGTTGATGCTGCTGCTTTTGTTTGCTTGTTTGTTGTCCTTGCCTGCTTTTTCCTTAATCTCAGGCAACCACCAGGGGAGGTTTTATGAAGAGAAATTTTAAGTTACAACCATTTTCCTGATTTTCCTTTCCACTGCATGGGATACACTTTTTAGCATTTTCCATTTCTAAGGGCCTAACTGATAATGAAAGCTTATCTTGACATGCGAAGCATCCTCTTTGGATGGACTGGTTCTTTCCATCCCCCTGAAGTTTTATAAACAAACTGCTATGGTCACCAGAGCATTACAGACTAAACTAAAGCAAGGAGGAGCCTGAACTGGAACCCTGGCAGTAAGAGCAGAGGTGGAAGCTAGGATTCTAGAGGTGTTACCATAAAGATATGGGCACAATTGCTATAATCAATTCCAATCCAGTTCATCCTTTGCTGAAGGCTACTCATCCTTTGAGGCACTTTAGGTCTGAGTCTAGCCAGCAGAGGAGGAAGGAGCTCAGAGGCTGGGTGGTGGCACATTTGATAGAGCGTATGTGTTATAATGCACAAGGACCCTGGTTCAGGAGAAAGCTTCAGAAATGGTGAAGAGTGCTACAGGTGTCTCTATCACTCTTTATCTGCAATTTCTCTCGGTGTCTCTATCCAATAAATTATTTTTTTAAATGTTTTAATAAAAGAGAGAGAAGCTGGAGTTCTATCTTTTTATATCCCAGCACCGCTAGCAAGTCTCACTTGGGCCCTAGCAAGGTTCCCAAGCAAAAACAGCAACAGAAGATTATCCTTTTTGCTGTTACCATTTTAGATCTGATTCTGCCCCAGCAAGTATGCTCATGGTCCCCACGGCCATTTATTCTATTGGCAAAGGGCAGAGGATGTTGCCCACATGCTCATCTTCTCCTCGCTTGCATCTCACAGCCCATCTGTTCAGGAAATCATTTGGAACTTATCCTGGTCAGGCAGATGAAATTTGGGTGGTCTCAGGCAAATGCATAACTTGCTTTCCAAATTTCCAAATTTGAACAACCAGACCAAGAGTCAACTTTCCTGCAATGCTACACGTCCTCCTCTAATATGGAAACTGGGAGCCTTTCCATAGATATTTTATTGCTGTGCACAGAATTTCAAAACTAAAACACACATCCTCAGGCCAGCTTTGGCTTTTTAGATGGCACAGCATTTCTGGTGTTGCACACTCAGGCTGTGTTCTTTCTAAAATAAAAACTTGGGATTTAGCAATGGAACCTTTAAAAATAGTGCCAGTTTAAAAGTTAACTATCTAAATAGTTGAAGGGTGATGGATGAATAGTTTTTAATTGATAGAATTTTTAGGAGTTCAACTCAAATCATGCCAAATTGGTGGCTTCCATTGAAAAATTTTATTCTGAAAAGAAGAGGGACATGTCATAGAAATAGCTTAGCAAACATAACTCTTCCAAAAGGGATCTCTTCCTATCTATCTCTCAAGGAATTGGTTGAGTAATAAATATTCTAGCACTTTCTAGGCTGTCATCTCTCCCCCTTTCTACTAGGTCCCATTTCTCAACTGTTTTGAATATGCTAGATTTCCATATTAAAAAAAAACAAACTTGAGGGCCAGGCAGTAGCATACCAGGTTAAGCAAAAATAGTATGAAGTACAAGGATCAGCACAAGGATCCCAGTTCAAGCCCCCAGCACCCCATAGGTGTGTGTGGGGGTCTCTTCACAAGCAGTGAAGCAGGTCTGTAGGTGTCTATCTTTCTCTCCCCCCTCTGTCTTCTCCTCCTCTCTCAATTTTTCTCTGTCCTATCCAACAACAACAGCAGTAACAACAACAATATGATAATGACAATGAGAATAACGACAACAAAATGGAAAAAATGGCCACCAGAAGCAGTAATGCAGGCACCCAGCCCCAGAAATACCCCTGGAGGAGGCAAAAAAAATTAATTTTAACAGTGCTTTCTATTATATAACACAGAAAAACAGTCTGCTGTTGGTGTTTCCCTGTGCATTTCTTACTCCGGTTGTGATACAGATAGAGGTGGGACTAGAAATAGAGGACAGAACCAGAGATCAAACCCATGGTCTAATGTGTCCAAGGCATGCGCTCAACGGCAGAGCTGCCTACTGAGCCAGACATGCTACTTATTTGTTTATTCATGTTTTAAATGTTTATTATTATTATTTCTTTAGGATAGAGACAGAGATTGAGAGGAAATAGGGAACAGAGAAGAGAGACAGAGAGACACCTGCAGCCCTGCTTCACCACTTCTGAAGCTTCCCCCCTACAGGTGGGGACCAGGGACTTGAACCTCCTTCGGTCCTTATGCATGCGTATATTCTAATAAGTATGCCACTACCTAGTCCCACTAGTAGCTTTTTTAATTGATTCATTCATTGATTAAATCAACTTTTTATACTCAAAGCACTATGCTAAGTGCAACTGGGGTATTGTTCATATGTGTCTTATAATTTATCTTACACAATAAAAAATCCTTTTTAGCAACTGATATAAAAATATAAAAGCATATAGACCACAAAAGCCATTGGGTGCTATATGTACACAAGGTCCTTGGTTCATTCCCCAGATCAGCATTTAAAAGAGGGAGGTGTGTCCAGAATAGAACATAATGGTTGTGCACCATACTTTTATGCCTGAGGCCCCTGAGGTTCTTGGTTCAACCCCCAGTATCACTGTAAGTCAGATCTGAGCAGAGCTCTGGTCTGTTCTTATTTTCTTTCCTATTCTTTTCCTTTCCTTACCCTTCAATTCCTTCCTTTTCCCTTCTCTCTTCTCCCCCTACCATCCTTCCTTAAAATAAATAAAAATAATTTTGTTTCTTAAAAGGAATAAAAGAGTAATTCCCCAAAGCAGTCTATTAATACCAAAGTTCAGAAGACAGTACAGTTATTTCACAAAAGTGAGGTGACAAGTGCCAGGCTAGCTTCGCGGGCGAGAGACAGACAACCAGGGACTCATGGCTGAGCTGGGAACACAGTTCAATCTTTATTGATGAGCGGGAATGCAGTGCAATCTATCAATCTAATCTCTCTTCATTAGAAAATCCTGTCCTTTACATCTCCTGACGCGGAAGTGTCAGGTCGGAAGAGGAAGTACGTAGGATAGGGGCTACGGAGAAGGAAAAAGCATGAGCGGAAGTATCAAGCTTCCATCTAACCAGTGGGGATTAAACCAATGCCCTGTAGGCAGGGTGGGTCTAAGGTAAAGTAGTGATTATTTAAATAGACCACAGTGTTAAGCAATACAAGAGAACCTAACATGATCAAAACAGAAGGCCTTAGAAGAAGAATTAGAAGCAGACCAACAACAAGCACACAGACAGTCTGGGAGAGAGTTGGAGGGTGCTTTAGTGTAGCTGGCTCAGTACAGGCTCACCTACACAGGACTCATACTTAGATAAGTCACCAAACCACCACTAAGTTAGTTTTCTCATCTGTGAGAACAACCTGGCAAAGTAGCTTAAGAACCAGAGCAGGTTAACACCACAAATGTGTATAACACATACTAAGAAGTACATGGCTCACTGTCTAATATTGTCCTAAGTATTTTTATGCATTAATTCCTTTAACCCTCATAATGAAATTTGGGGTAGGTTGCAGTGCTATTTTTATTCTGTCAGATATTCTTTTTATTTTTTTTTCATTTTATTGCCACAGGTGTTGTTTCTGGGGCTCAGTGCCAGTCCAGCAGCCAGTTTTTATTATTATTTTTTTTATTTCTCTCTTTCTTTTCCTTTCCTTTTCTATTTTATTTGAAAGGGCAGAGAGAAATTGAGGCATGAGGGGAAATAAAGTGGTAGAGAGAAACGTAGATACCTGAAGACTTGTTTCATCACTGGTGAAGTGTCTCACCTGCAGGTGGGGAATAGGGTTTCAGACCAGGTTCCTTGTGCAAAGCCATTCATGTACTCAACTAGGTATACCATCACTTGGTCCCCTCTATCAGACAGCCTATCAGATAAAGAAATTTAGACACTTAAATACTGACCAACCTGTTTGCAGTTGAACAACTGATAATTGTTGGAGGGTGACAAGCTCTAGAAGCCACATACCATCTCTCTATGGTTTCCTGACCCAATGGTCTCAGATACTGAGGCTAATACATATAGAATACACTATCCAGTTTAATAATTTTGTGTTTACCAAGTCCTAGTCACAAGAGACAGAAATGAACAAACCAGATGTGGTGCCTTATACAAAGAGTTTACTCTATCATTATCATCCAATGTGCGCACGCACACGCACACACACACACACACACACACACACACACACACACACATCAGGGGATGCATTTCCAGACTCAACCCCAATAATCCAGTCTGACTGATCTTCAGTGTGACTCAGGATTCTGCTTATATAACAAATACAACAAGCACTTAATATTAGTGATCTGATGATAACACTTTACAGAATAATTTATCTACCATTGGCTTTTAATGAGTGCCACTGGGCTAAAATTGGATCACATGACTTTGTCACAACTGAATACCACCTATAAGAAAAGCTGTTCAAGTTGTATGTCACATGTTAGACAACTGACTAATGGAGGGCAGAGACAGTGCTGGAGAAGCACTTAAGGAAGAGAAGTAACCTGCAGGACTCTAACTTCAAACAGGAGGCCAGTCAGGAGCCAAGAATATTCTAACATCCTTTCCAGAGGGAAGGCCTTTTGCTCCTCAAAGAAAAAAAACTACCCCCTGGATGAGTTATTTCAAGTCAAGTAAAGAGGTGACTAATTGCTGGGTGGAGTGACTAAAAAAAAAAATCAAGGAAATTTGACTTCAAGAAGGAACAACAAACCCAAAACTCTAGTTCTCAGTGAATAGCATTCAATTTCATTCAAACACAATTAAATCTTTTCCAGTTTCCTTTTGCATACATATAAATGTGATTGACAGTCAAATATTCTGTATGTATCATTAGCTGAACAATAGTTTTAATATACATTCATTTTTCAAAACTCTACTAAAATTATAATCATACTATTTTTTGCAACCCAGCATATACACTCTCCAATAATTACAACAGTGTCATTCTCAACTAATTATATACTGATATATATGAACAAAGTATGACCAAAAACATTAGAAGATGTGGATTCCAGGCTTTATTAGTCACAGATTGTGAAATTCAATTAATTGCTAAGGCTAGTCAGTTGTTCCATAAAGTGAAAGACTGGCCAAGGTGACCTGTAGTTAAAATTTTCACATATTCTGCTAAGATATATGGGATGTGAGATTAATGTAGCAAGTCAAGAAAAGAATAGAGAATAAATTTTCTTGTGATAACCAAGTATTACTGTTTTGTATATGTATGTGCACTAAGGTTTTATTTCAGTTGTACCTATTTAGAAATTGCATTAACATAAAAATTGTGTTTTGTGTATAATATGGTTGGCATATAATTGTTCTAGAGCACAATATAAGCTTATGATGTAAAACAACAATTTGACTTCTGGGAGGTGTGGTTTTATGGAGTAACTGTGATCCAATCCTTCACTCTCCCCGAAACAAATATTGAACACAACAAGAGATCCTATTGGACACATAATCTACAGCTAAAAAATCTACAGCTGTAGGCAGGCGCCCGTGTGCATAGTTGGGGAAAATAATGAAGTGGGTTGGAAGACAAGGTCAAAACCAGAGTTCTAGGCAGCAGTGGCTCAGCGCTAACCTGCGCCATCTTGGACATCTCTCCCCACCCCCACCCCCAGAAGAAAAGAAATTGGAGCTTAAAACCTCTCAATCTTTGACTAATGGTTTGTTTGGTCTTTTCTCAGTCTGAGTTTAAGATGAACACAAAAATCAGATAGCCCACAAGATAGGCCAAAGCACCCCTCCCCCACTCACCACCATGGATTATACAAAGAGAATCCCAGAGATCACAGCGGCACCACCTGCTGGCCACAAATAACCAACAGCATACATGCAGAAACAAAAAGGCAACCAGCTAAATGTGCCACAACAAATAGAGAGAAGCAAATCAGATGAAATCCAAGAAATTCCAGATGCAGAGAGTTTATAAGAGACAGACTACAGAAAGCTTATGAGAACTCTACAAGAACTTAAGACTTGAAAGAGCATTTTACTTTGGAATTAAGACACAAAAGAGGAACTCAGATCAGAATTTGATAAGAAGCTACAAAGCTTGAAAGAAGAACTTCAAGCAGAGTCCACTAAGAACAGCCTTCATCAACAAAACAGGAGAGGATAAATGTTAGAAAGGATGTGGAGAGAAAAAAACTTTAATACACTGCTGGTGGGGATGGTGCAAGCATTATGGAGAACAGTATGGAGAATCCTTAAGCAAATACAGATGGAAATATCTTGCTATCCAGCAATTACACTCCTAGGCATTTATCCAAAAGAGATAATATCGCTAATTTGAAGGGATATACCTACTCCCATGTCCATAGCCGCATTGTCCACAATAGCAAAAAACCTGGAAGCAACCAAAATGTCCTTTGACAGATGACTGGATAAAAAAGTTAGGGGACATATACTCAATGGAGTACTACTCAGCAATAGAAAAAAAATGATTTTACATCCTTTGGGATAAAATGGATGGAACTCAAGAACGTTGTGCCTAGTGAAATAAGCAAAGAGGTAAAGGATAGCTACAGGATGGTTTCACTCATATGTAGAATTTAGAGAACTGAACACACATACTTAAACAACCAGACACAACACAACCCATATTTAAATGGGAAAACTACAGTGGTTACCTGGGAGGAGAGGGGAGGGTACAGACTTTTTGTGGCAGAAAAGACATGAAATTTTAGTCCTATCACTATTTAGTCCTATCACTAGAAATACATGTGGTGGAAGGGATAGATTTAATATCTCAAGTTCCCTAGCTGCCTAGAGCATAGCCCTAAGGACAAATATTAGCTTTTGCTTAAATATTTAATATCTTAGATTTGCAAGATGGTCAGACTCTGATAATGGGATTAAACTGTTCGTGAAGTTCTAAAAATGTACCAGAAAACAGAGCTCTGTAAACACCTAAATCAACTACAACTTTAGGCCAGACAGATAAAGACCTTATGGCCTTATAAGTATCTAAAATACAAAGAGGTTCAGATTCCACTAAAAGGGTTGTTCCCCAGAGCCCCACCCTACTAGAGAAAAAGAGGCAGGCTGGGAGTATGGATTGACCAGTCAGCGCACATGTTCAGCAGGGAAGCAATTACAGAAGCCAGACCTTCCACCTTCTGCATCCCACAATGACCTTGGGTCCATACTCCCAGAGGGATAAAGAATAGGAAAGCTATCAGAGGAGGGGATGGGATACAGAGATCTGGTGGTGAGAATTGTGTGGAGTTGTACCCCTCTTATCCTATGGTTTTGTTAATGTCTCCTTTTTTAAATAAATAAATAAAAATTAAAAAAACAAAGTGAAGCCAAGTATATTAATATAGATACTAACCATTAGATTATCATAGAAAACAAACCCCCCAACTAGCCTGGTTATAATAATAAGTAATTATTTATTTTTTAACTCTTTCTAAGACTATAAGAAACTCCTTGCATTCTCTTTAAGACCCTATTTTCTCCCAGTCCTGGTACCTCTAGGACTATGGCCACTTCTTAATATTCCTTCTCTGAGACAGCCTGGGAGTATGGATCGACCTGTCAACGTCCATGTTCAGCAGGGAAGCAATTACAGAAGCCAGACCTTCAACCTTCTGCATGCCACAATGATTTTGGGTCCATACTCCCAAAGGATTGAAGAATAGGAAAGCTAATAGGGGAGGGGATGGGATACAGAGATCTGGTTGTGGGAATTGTGTGAAGTTGTACTCCTCTTATCCTATGGTTTTGTCAATGTTTCCTTTTTATAAATAAAAAAAATTTAAAAAGTCCTTCTCTAAGTGTTCAATAATGTTCCAAGTGCCTAAATAAGGCATCATAAATTCTGTAATTGATGGATCTAGACCAAATTAGCTGGGCAGTATAGCAGAAAGGTCCAAAGAAGACAGATTCCAAAAACCTAACTGTGTCTGGGCTTAACAAATGATACTCAATGCTTAAACAACTGAGAGAAAATCCAAGATCATCAGATAAAGAGAGGGCTACAAAAGTTGGATAAGGGCAAGAGACTGGCCCCTTAATAATGGCCCATTTGATGAATATCACACCACCTCATCATCTGGGGCCCTAGTTAGGGAATCCTTAGATTCCCACACACATACGATGGACCTAGGCCTCTAAAGGGTCCCTCTCTCTCCACTACCACTGGTTACTTTCATATGGAATGGCATCTTGTGGGTCCTACCAGATCCTTGTCCTCACCATAAAGCAATCAATGATGGTAGGGATACCCCCAGTCTCCAAAGGGAGGCAGGTAGTATCCTTCCCTGTCACTCAAAAACCACTGTTCCTGGTGATATATATATATGCCCTGGAGCAGGTGGGTAGCGATAAATAGTTAATTTTAACCACAAATATTTTTTTTCAATAATGGGAGCTACTCCCTGCCCTGACCCAACTTTCTAGCCCTTTTCTCTAATCTGACATCATTCTCTCAGACAATATTCTTATCTGACCTCAGGCTACCTACCAAACTCAAGCAAAACTGCCATAGTTGTGTGTTGTCAGGAACATGCCTAAAATGGTTTCCCTAGCTTTTTTCTACCCTAAAATCCCTAATATCATCTGCTATAATCCTACTTTTTGGTACCTGTTCATTAACCATTTTATCTCAACAAAGGTCATGTCACCTTCCAGACATCAAGCTATAGATGCTACTATGACTCCACCCTGACTTTTCTGGGCAGACGACCTCACCAATGTGTCCACTAGCAAGAGATAGAGACAGGCTGGAGGTATGGATCAACCTGTCAATGTTCATGCTCAGCAAAGAGTCAATTATAGAAATCAGAACTCCTACCTTCTGCTCCCCCAAAACAACCTTGATCCATACCCCCAGTGGGGGGGAAGTGATAGGATGAAGATAAGAGGGGTTTGAATGTCAGCTTCATCAGCACCCAGAGAGAAAGAAGGAAAAGGAGAGGGACATATGGAGGTAGTTATATTGTCATGAGTGGCTTGGAGGGGAAGAGAGGATTGAATGTCGTTTTTGCCAAGCTGGCTTTGCAGGCGGGAGACAGAGACGACCAGAGACTCATGGCTGATCTGAGAACGCAGTTCAAACTTTATTCATGAGCGGAGATACGTACGATAGGGGGAGGGGAGAAGAAAGAAGCGCAAACTAGCGATGACTAAACCAAATGTCCCAAAGGCAGGGAGGGGAGGAGACCAAACCAATATCCTGAAGGCAGGGGGTGCCCAGCCAACAGTGGACGTGCAAACAGAACACATAGCAAGAAATACAAGCAAACCCAATGTGATGATAAAATCAGAAGGCTTCACAAGCAGAATCCAGAAGCATACCAACAATTGAATCAGAAAAAAAAGGGGGGGAACTATGTATAAATGTGGACAGATAGTTGTAGAAATGATGGTTGGCTCATATCTACAATCTTAGGGGAACTGTAGTGGATTACAGTGCAGAGTGAAGATTCAGAACTCCGGAGGTGGGAATGGTGTGGATTCAAACCCCTGTCAACATGTAATTCTGTAATAAAAAAATAAATAAAAAATAAAACACAAAAATTTGATTTTCATATATTAGGACATGATTAGCACAATAAGTTTAGGTCCCAACCCTAATCTAGTATAGATATAAAATATAAATACTTTTTCTTGTGATAAGAACTCTTGGGAACTAAACCTCAACTATGTAGTACAGTAGTATTAACAGTCATCTTTCTGTACAATATATTCTCAAGACTTACTTATCTGTAAATGGGAGGTTGTAAATTTTAACTTCCTCCAGTTCTTCTAACCCTTACCTGTGGTACCCAGAAGTCTGATCTCTTCTCTATGAATTGTTTTAAAATACTTTCCCTAGTTTTGTTTTGTTTTTTTCTCAACATTTTAGAATTTCCCTATCAGCTCAAAACTTAGTCTAATTCTGTAATTTCACCTTCCCTGCATTGACCTTACAAATCACATGATACGAACTAATCCAAATTTATCCCTGCATTGCTACAGCTTCAGTACCAGATGTGTCTATTGTCAGCATACTCTGAAAAAAGAATATTTATGCTTCAGAAAGTCACTCCAATTTTCTGTAGTCTTTTCTTCTTTTTGTGAGTTGTTTCTAGTATCTTCCTCTGGCCAACAAAGCTAAGGAAACTAGAGTTGCATCCTCTGAAATGGTTAGAGTGTACTTCTGTGCTTTTATTTTACTGAAATATCACTATATAGTCTTCATAGATAGAGTCTTATAAATTAACATCTACATATGCTACATAGATTCAACACCAGAACTCTAGATTCCATCTATTACGATAGCAACTGGCCCTTTTATTCAAGATATCCAATTTCTTCTCCCCTCCCCTTCTGATAATCATTATTTCATTTGTATGGATATATGAGTTTGTTTCAGCTGTGCTGGTTCATTTGGTTTTTCCTTCAACTACTATGTATGTGGAAAACTACCATGCATATCCTTTTCCATCTAATCTCACTAAGCATTAATCTGCTACAAAATTATTAATTATTATTAATCTGTCTATAAAAGTCATTGAAAATGATAGGATTTAATCTTATTGTGTAGCTACCCAGAGTTTCCTGCCTTATATATAGCACCTTTTCTTTTCTTCCTTCCTTCCATCCATCCTTTCTTTCTGTCTTTCTTTTTTATTAAGAGGAAATACTGACAAAACAAATAGGATAAGAATGGTACAGCTTCGCACAATTCCCACCACCAGAACTCTATATCCTATCCCATCCCCTAACAGCTTTCCTATTCTTTAACCCTCTGGGAGTATGGGGCCAAGGTCATTGTGGGGTGCAGATGGTGAAAGGTCTGGCTTCTGTAATTGCTTCCCGCTGAACATGGGCATTGACAGGTCGATCCATACTCCCAGCCTGCCTCTCTCCTTCTCTAGTGGGGAAGGGGTCTGGGGAAGCAGAGCTCCAGGACACATTGGTGGGGTTGTCTGTCCAGGGAAGTCTGGTCGGCATCATGCTAGCATCTGGAACCTGGTGGCTGAAAAGAGAGTTAACATACAAAGCCAAACAAATTGTTGAACAATCATGAACCTAAAGGCTAGAGTAGTGCAGATAAAGAGTTGGGGGTCCTCCCTTTTGTAGATAACTAATAGGCATATATAAACCCAGTTGCAAGGAAGACTAAAGCAGAAACAAATCAATGGAACTACATCAAATTGAAAAGCTTCTGCATAGCCAAAGAAACTATCAAACAAAGAGACCCCTCACAGAATGGGAGAAGATCTTCACATGCCATACATCTGACAAGAGACTAATCACCAAAATATACAAAGAGCTCAGCAAACTTAGCACCAAAAAAGCAAATGACCCCATCCAAAAATGGGCAGGGGATATGAACAAGACATTCACTACAGAAGAAATCCAAAAGGCTAACAAACACATGAAAAACTGCTCCAGGTCGCTGATTGTCAGAGAAATGCAAATAAAGACAACATTGAGATACCACCTCACTCCTGTGAGAATGGCATATATCAAAAAAGGACAGCAGCAAAATTGTTGGAGAGGCTGTGGGAACAGAGGAACCCTTCTGCACTGCTGGTGGGAATGTAAATTGGTTCAATCTCTCTGTAGAACAGTCTGGAGAATTCTCACAAGGCTAGACATGGACCTTTCATATGACCCAGTAATTCCTTTCCTAGGAATACACCCCAAGGACTCCATAACACTCATCAAAAAAGATATGTGTAGACCTATGTCCATAGCAGAACAATTTGTAATAGCTAAAACCTGGAAGCAACCCAGGTGCTCAACAACAAATGAGTGGCTGAGAAAGCTGTGATATATCTACACAATGGACTACTACGCAGCTATTAAGAACAATGAACCCACCTTTTCTGACCCATCTTAGATGGAGCTAGAATTATGTTAAGCTTTCATTCTCTTTTATCTCTTTCTTTCTTTCTTTCTTTCTTTCTTTCTCTCTTTCTTTTCTCTTCTTTTTTAATTTTTACCTCCAGGATTATCATTGGGGCTCAATGCCTGCACTACAAATCTACTAGTCCTGTGGCCATTTTTTCAATGTTTTTGTTTTTTGGATAGGACACAGAGAACTTGAGAAGGGATGAGAAGATAGAAAGGGGGAGAGAAAGATAAGACACCTGCAGACCTGTTTCATTGCTTGTCAAGTGACCCTCTCCCCCCACCCCCCCGCAGGTATGGAGCTGGGAACTCAAACCAGGATCCTTGCATGGTTCCTTGTTCTTCACACTGAGTGTGCTTAACCTGGTCTTCCCCCCACCCCAGTTCATTCATCTGGTGATAGATAATTATGTTGCTTCCAATTGTGACCACTGTGCAGTGAATATGAGGATAATATATGTCTTAAAATTAGAACTTTTGAATTCTTTAGCAAACACTCAACAGTAGAATAGCTAGATTATAACATACTACCATCCCTACTTTCTAAGGAATATAGGTATATGTATTACTTGGTACATTTTTAAATTTTTAAAAATATTTTCTTGAAATTCGCCCAGAAAAAAAAAACATTTTAAAAGAAATTAAAAATCACACCAACCACTCTAGTAATATGAGAAAAAACATAAAAGCCCACTTGAGAAATGATGTCATAAAATTTGACGGGTACATAATTAAACTACGATATTTAAAGGAGCCAGAATAAGAGACCAATAAAACTAGGATAAACTAAAACCCTGGAAAAGCTATATGCAGTAATTTTCCAGGCTTTTACACCTCCAATCCCACACACCCACAGTGAGATTCATTTCTACCTACTTTAATCCCTACCTAAAACTAATTAAGTTACTTGCATTGTTTAATAACTTGAATTTTATAAAATATCCTTCCAGTGACAATGATTTTTGGTACATGACACAGGAGAGGTAACTTCCTGCAATACTCCACCTTCTCTTTTATTTCCACACTTTATATTCACAGCAAAGTATATCTGAGTCAGAAAAAGGAACCTTTTACATCTGTCTACATAGAGAGTCCAAACATCAAAGAATACACGTACACCTTTTACAAATAAAAGCAATTCCAGCTGAGTGGCAAATAGTTATGACTGGAATATTTGAGTTACACTATCCCTTTGCATCACATTTGAAGGTGCTATAAACAGAACTTAGGAAGTTTCACAAACCTAGTGTTTTCTAGAAGCAAGTTTTTTGAAAGCCATTTACTTTCAGCTAAAGAATAAGCAGACCAGGCTGGCAAAAGAGCTTACTTACTTGGATAGTGTGATGCTTTGGCAGACTGGAGCCTGGTTCCTCACAGCATTGAAGAAGTTTCAGTGCTATGGCTTCTTTCCCTCTCTCTGTCTATCTGCAAAATAAAATAATAAAAACAAAATAAAATATGGTGAATTCACCTTCATCACCCCAACTTGGATGGAGCTTGAAGAAATCATGTTAAGTGAGAAAAGTCAGAAATGAAAGGACGAATATGGGATAGTCTCACTTGTAGATGGAAGTTGAAAAACAAGATCAAAAGGGAAAACACAAAGCAGAACTTGGACTAAAGTTGATGTACTGCACCAAAGTCAAAGACTTTGGGGTGGGGGTGGGGGGGTTCAGGTCCTGGAACATGATGGCAAAGGAGAACCTAGTGGGGGTTGAATTGTTATGTGGAAAACTGGGAAATGTTATGCATGTACAAACTATTGTATCTTACTGTCAACTGTAAACCATTAATCCCCCAATAAAGAAATTAAAAATAATTAAATTAAATAAATATGCCAACCCTGAATTTTCCATATTGAGCCATTATTTCTCCTCCTTATCAAAGTAAATGCCACTTCACAATCATTAAATCTTTCAAACCCTATAGGAAACAATTTCTACTTTTTTTTCCCCCTTCTAAAACCTCAAGTATCTTCCCTACTTTTCCAAGTAAAAATGATTAAACAGACATTATTCCCTTCACTAGCCTAATGCCTGGGTTACTCATTCAGTCTAAGAAGAAGCCAGAGGGTTTGGAAATTTTTCCCACAACCCAACATTAGCATACATCCTAAAGAAAACAGAGACAATAGTTCACTAAACTCTTAACATCTTGGAGTCTAATTGATCTTGCTAAGGAACCACAATAGTGGCTATTACTCTAGAACAATGTTGTCACTCCCATGTCCACTCTGCTATGGAAGAATAACAGTGCAGGTGACCTAAGCCATTATCTGTCATCCATGTTGATGACAAAGAGTCTCAGATCAGACCTCCCAAGAGTTGCTCTGCACAAGAAAACTCTTTGTCATCAGTTTATTTTAAGCTGAGAGCAATGAAAGCCCAGGAAACTTTACGGGACATTACCTGTCCCCCACTCCTTATCAAATAAAACACTACTTCAAGAGCCAATGTCTCTTCCAGAATCTAAAACAGAAGATCATTCCCTGGCAGAAGATGAAAAACACAATCAGAAGAGAAAACACAAGTAGAATCTGAACTGGAGTTGGTGTACTGCACCAAAGTAAAAGACTCTGGGGTGGGGTGGAGGCGGGTAAGAGTACAGGTCCTAGAAAAGGATGACAAAGGACCTAGTGGGGATTGTATTGTTATGTGGAAAACTGAGAAATGTTATGCAGGTACAAACTATTGTATTTACTGTTGACTGTAAAACATTAATCCCCCAATAAAGAAATTAAAAAAGAAGAAGATGAAGAATAAGAAGAAGATCATTTTCCAAGATTCCTTCTGTCTGATACTCTGGGCTCCTTCTCTTCCCCTCAAGCATTTGAGGCATTACTTGCCCCCCCACAACAAGAATTTTAAACTTTATTGAGGAAAATTGAGAGCGCCCACATGTTGGACACATGTAGGCTGAGGGAGAGGGAGATGGATAGGGGGAGAGAGATAGAAAGAGAGAGAGAGAAAGAGAGAGAGAGAGAGAAAGTCATTTACTCACAAGTTGGCAGGCCTACCTCAGCAGAAAGAGACCCCATGAGACATTTGTTTTAAAAATTAACTAATAAACAAACAAAAATCTTCTATGGTGTCATGACCTACACAATCATTGAAATTCCCCAGTGTGTGTTATTAATAAATTTCCCTTTACTTCTTCTCTTGCCAATCTATCTTATGCTTGTATGAGTGAACCCTGTGAGGGGTAGGATGGCTTCTTTCACCCCAGCCTCCACCAGCAGCCTACAGTGGATATGAGCCTCCAGTCAGGTGTGACCATGACTGATCCCTGCAACTGGCAGTAAAAAATCAGTACACTTACTAATTCTTAAATCAATGGCATGAACTATAGAAATCTGTGTTTACAGAACAACTACAGAGAGTCTCCAGCAGGAACAAAGAGGACTGATTTGTGGGCCTCTGAGAAGTGACTTTGAAAAATCAGATATAACTCAGATCTTTGTAGACCTGGAAGGTCTGGTAATCACTGCAAAGTTGCAACCGCCAAATGTGGATTCAACTACTCTCAGGATGTTATCCTAAATCAGTAAGGACTATATGTATAACATTCCATACAGAAAGGAGTTGTCTAATTTTAAACAGTCCCAAACAGGGACTTCTAAAGCCATTTCAAAATCACAATCAGAGAACTGGTATTGGTACAACCAATAGAGTGTACACAGAATCAGGTCCCCACCCTCATGAAATTTCATGATTGATGGAGCAGGGTTTGCAGCTATCTCTCTTTCTCTGTCCTACTCTGTCCCTCCTTTGAACTTTCTCTCTGTCTCTACCAGTAAACAAGAAAGGGAGAAAAAGAACATTCATGGCATATCTTGGCAAATAATCATTGTAAAGAAACATTGCCTTTTCCCACAAATATGATGGGCCTAGACCTCTGGTGGGTGCCTCTGTCTACCATCACTGGTCACTTCCATTAGGAACATTATCATGAGCCTCCTCACAGCCCTTCCCAGAACCTTGTCATCATCATACAACAGTAATGGTAGGGACTTCTCCAGTCTCCTAAGGGAGGCTGGGGTATCCTGCCCTGCCACTTGAGGAAGACTGGTCCTGAAATGAGTGTAAACTGTGATGTTCCCAGCTATGGCCATGAACTGCAAGCTCAGACCAACAGGGACTCAGGTTACATAGGCTCTGGTGCTAAATATAAATAAATATGTGGACCCTGGGACAGATGAGGGTAAACAGTTAATTTTATTCATAGATGTTTTTTTTTCAAGAATGGGAGCTACTCTCTACCCTAATCCAACTTTCTAGCCCTTGTCTCTATTCTGACACCATCTTCTCAGACAATATTTTTGTCCAGTTCCATGTTAGTTATCAAACTAAAGCAAAAACTATGAGAGCCATGGGCCCCTTGTGCTTCCTAGCTTTCTTTCACCCTAAGATCCTTATTCTCATCTGTTCTCTTTCTAATTTTTGGTTCCTGATCATTAACTATTTTGTCCAGCTTTATATCTTACCACTTTTCAGCCGCCAAGTTGCAGATGCTGTCATGATTCCATCCTACTTACCTGGTTATTCTACTTCACCAATGTGCCCTAGAACCTCCCCTCTCCAGAGCCCTACCCCACTAGGGAAAGACAGAACTAGGCTGGGGTTATGAATCGATCTGCCAACACCCATGTTAAGTGGAATAGCAATTGCAAAAGCCAGAACTCCCACCTTCTGTACCCCAAAAAGGAATACTCCAAGAGAGGGAGAAATGATAAAGGGAAGATGACCAGAGGGCTCTGAACTTCAACTCCATAAGGACCTGGAGAGAGAAGAGGAAAAAAAAGAAGGGCATTTGAATATAGGAATAGGTTTATATGTGACTTGGAAAGGCATTTGAATATAGAAATAGGTTTATATGTGACTTGGAAAGGAAGAGAAGATGAGACTTCAAAAAGGGGGGAGCAAAGAAAGGGAGGAGCAAATACATACAAATATAGACAGATAGTTGTAGAAATAATAGTTAGCCCACATCTGCAACCTTGGGAGAACTGCATTGGAGGGACTGGGAATTCCAAACTCTGGTGGTAGGAATTCTGGTGGAGTTAGTTGTACTACTGTTGTCTTGTAATTTTGTGAATCAATATACATTTAATTTTTTTTCCACTTTTTAATATTTATTTATTTATTTCCCCTTTTGTTGTCCTTGTTTTATTGTTTTAGTTATTATTGTTGTTGCTGTTGATGTGGTCGTTGTTGGATAGGACAGAGAGAAATGGAGAGAGGAGGGGAAGACAGAGAGGGGGAGAGAAAGACACCTGCAGACCTGCTTCACCGCCTGTGAAGCGACTCCTCTGCAGGTGGGGAGCCGAGGGCTTGAACCGGGACCCTTAAGCCAGTCCTTGTTCTTTGCGCCCCTTGCACTTAACCCGACTCACAAATCAATAAATATTAAATCACTAAGTTTTAAAAAAGAATAAGAAAAAGAAAAGAAAGAAACAGTGCCCTTCATTACAAGTACAAACAATCATTGAGAGCAATAACAATGTGTGGCATTAGAGGTGGCTTAACAGGTGGAGCACAGGATATACATGGGTGAGAGCCTGGGCTTCAATCCTTAGCATGTCTCAATCTCTCAATCTCTCTCTCTCCACCCTCCCCCTCTATCCCATTTGTTTTAAAAGAACAGTAACAATGGGCTGGGTCATTAGCTCTTTAATTAGCTGGGCTGCAGATACACACTGACAGCTCCTGATCTATCTGACTTAAATTTCTCTGAAACTTAAAACAAACAAACAATAGTAAATTACACTGAATTCTGTGAGAATTGGACTTTTTATATGCTGAGGAGGAGGGGGAGATAGTTGTCTCCATAAACTTTGCTGGGAAGTTTAAAAAAGCATAAACCATTAATCCTCAAATAAAGTAGGGAAAAATAAATGAAAATAAGCAAAATCTGTGTTGATTAATCATGAAAAATGTTCCTTTGTGAACCTCAAAATGGATTCAAGTGCCCACTTTTTCAAAAACACCAATTCTTTACTTGCCTGCAAAGGCTTCGCACCAAGCTCTGCTGTGGGTCAAGACAGAACTAAAAGGCACCACTTAGTCCTCTGAGAATCTAAAATCTGCCTGAGAAGGTAAATTATGCAAAGTGAAAACAGACCAAGGGTATGATTTCCAGAATACTCCTTTGTTCTTCCTGTGACGCCTCTAAAAAAATAACCCATAAACACCTCATTTTAGTATAATGGCATATGGGTAATCATTCTCAAAAGAGATATTTGATGTACCTAGGGGAAGTAGGTGGCTTGATGATTGGGATAATCAGGGTCTCGGAATGGTAGGGGACTCTCTTTGGGACAAATCAACACTTGCTGATTTATATAGTTCAAACTCCCTAGTGGGTCCATGATCTTATTGAAGATAACATATAATAAAGTTAGAAAAATTTATTCATGGAGAAGACAGTGGAGAGGGCTGACAAGATCACTCACCTGGGAGGGTGTCTACCTTGCCATGTTTGAGGCCCAGCATCTAGTTTGGCCCCCACTGTTCTAGGGGAGTCTTCATGTTCTAGGGGTTTATTTTCTCCTTTTCTTTTCTTTTTTTTTCTTCTTTACCTCTGACTATGGTTCTCTTTCTATCTGAAAAATGTCTACTTAGAGCATCAGAAGCCATGACAACACAAAAAAGGAAAAAAGAAAAGACAAAGCAGAAAACAAAGTAATATCACATAAGGCAGCTGTTTTTCAGGTAATCCAAAGTAAACAAAAAACTTCATATGGTACACAGAAAAGACATTATGAAATATTATCCGTTAACTTTGAAAAAATAAAACACATTTCCCCTAGTAATTAGTTTGCTCCTCAAGAAATCATATGCTAGTAATAAAACCTCTGGGTTAAAAGAAATATAATCAAGTTTCCTATTTTGAACATCTATGTATATTCCAAACTCCCTATATGTCTTTGCTGCAAACCTGGCAGAGAATCGACAGGCTCCAAGGAGACAGAGGAGAGCTGGCAGAGTGCCTCCTCCTCCTGCTGCACTTAGTATCATCGGTGTCCATTTTATAAGCATGGCAATCAACATAGCTCCTGGGAAAGCCTTATTATCCTTAACCCACCATTCTACTTCATGCACATTTTTAAATCCATTTTTATTAGTGAGTTAGTAATAGTTTGGAAGAGTATAAGATTACAGAGGGAAGAGTTCTGCATCACACCCATTACCAAAGCTCTGTGCTCTCCCCTCAAAGACAACCACCATAGTTCTCACAAGCTCTTAGAGACTATGTATACATATCACTTTCAAATGAAGACATGTCCTCCACTGGCTCAGTGCTGTCTCATTTATATGCACGCACTGACCGTATGTGCTGTCATAAAGTTTACATATTCTTCCTCCTCTTCATCCAAGAATTCACTAGATGGTATTCCTTTCTGACAGGAAGGATAGATTTCCCACCTGCCTGCCACAGAATTTGACATTAAAAGAATTCTAGACATAAAAGATGCTCCCTCTCCCTAAATTTGGACTAAAAACTACCGTCAAGTTAAAATGCACTGTTTCTAAGTTTGCAGGGGGAGCTAAGAGTCTGGTAGATGGACAGGAAACACTTGGGGGAGTTGTGAGCTGGTAGGAAGAAGATCAATCACTGAGGGCATCAGTCACCAGGACATGGGGTCACAGCCCAAGGTAGAAGTGCAGAAATGCAGGCCAATGAATTGCTGCTCTGGTAGAAAACAAACTGCTCCCAGGATGATTGAGGTCAGGAAGAGGAGTAGAAAGCTCACCAATGTGTCCTGGAGTTCTGATTCCACAGAACCCTCCCCCACTAGGGAAAGAGAGAAGCAGGCTGGGAGTATGGATCAACCTGTCAACGCCCATGTTCAGCAGAGAAGCAATTATAGAAGCCAGACATTCCACCTTCTGCATCCCACAATGACCTTGAGTCCACACTCCCAGAAGGATAAAGAATAGGAAAGCTATCAAGTGAGGGAATGAGATCTGGAGTTCTGGTGGTAGGAATTATGTGGAGTTGTACCCCTCTTATTCTATGGTTTTCAGTGTTTCCTTTTAATAAATAATAAAAAAAAAAAGGAAAACAAAAAAAGAAAGTTTCAAGAAAAAGCAGATCAAACCATAGAGTAAGTAAAGGAGCAAAAATAAGAGCTTTGTTTGTTTTAACCAGAGATTAAAGTCAGAAGAAGAATGTTACTCTGACTAGCAATTATAACATAAACTTCTAGAGGTTAAGGACAATAGGTCTACACCTACACCATTTACGTACACACATAGACACATCATATATAACAGAGACACACAGAGAGTTCTGTATTGAAGGTAATGTATATATTCATCCAAAAGCTTTATTAGAATATGACTGAGAAGAAAACCAATTATTGGGAGATACATTATTTGAACTTTTAAAGTTAACTGGTAATATGAATATCCAAAGGTCAAAGTGATCATCGGTATTTGGATCATCAGTGTTACAAACCTCAGTCACTCACTTCCACTTGGTTTTATTTTTATTCTTTTTTAAAAATCATGCTTATTTATTTATTGGATATAGACAGCCAGAAATCAAGAGTGAAAGGGGAGATAGAGAGGGAGAGAGACAGAGAGACAGCTGCAGCCCTGCTCCACCACTCGCAAAGCTTTCCTTCTGCAGGTGGGGACCAGAGACTCGAACCTGGGACCTTGCACATGGTAACGTGGGCTCAGCCAGATGTGCCACCACCTGGCCCCTTCTTCTTCTTCCCTTTTTCTTCTTCCTTTTTTTATTGCACCTGGATTGTCACTGGGGCTCAGAGCCTGCACTAGGAATTCATTACTTCTGGCATCCATTTTTTTCCTGTTTTATTTTTTTTACGTGATAAAACAGAAACTGAAAGGTATGGGGGAAACAGAATGGAGAAAGAAAGAAAGAAAGAAAGAAAGAAAGAAAGAAAGAAAGAAAGAAAGAAAGGGAGAGAGAGAGAAAGAAAGAGAGAGAGAAAGAAAGAGAGAGAGAGATAGAGAGACAAAGAGACACCTGCAACACTGCTTCATAACTCACGATGCCTCTCCACTGCAGATTGAGACCAAGGGTTTGAACCCAGATTGTTCCACATAGTAATGTGTGTACTCAGTGTACTCAATGGGGTGTGTCACCACCATGCTCCTATTTTTACTCTGTTTCAATTGACATAGTTTACATAGGGATCTTGAGTGTCCAGTTTGATGGCCTGGCAAGCCACATGAACAAGTGTAATCAAGACCAACTCTCCCTGGGTATGTAACCAGTGCAGTCCTATGCTCAGCACCACTTCCCTGGGCTAGGTGCTCCACTTAATGTCGTTATTGACAGGTGAGAATTCTTAGCAAGTTTCAAACTCTCATTTTTCATTTTGCATTGGGCTCTGAGGATTATGCAGCAGATCTTGTGTGTAACCCACAACTTTATTTACACAGACAATATTGTTTATTCTTATTGTTTCATATAAATTTCTCTATTTTTTTCTTCTGATTTTTGCTAATGCTTCACCATTCTGGATGACTTTACAAAGACATAAAAAGAAAGATTGTGATAGACAGACAGAGAGGGAAGGCATCATAGCTCTAGATCTTCTCTCATTGCAGGCGTTCCAGGTCCAAACCTTGTCCTTTAACAGTATTGCACATCCACTACACCCTCTCACTCCCATGGCTGCATAGAAATATAACAACAATAATAACAATACAATATAACAATTACAAACTCTAAGTAAATGAGAATAATAACTGTTACCTTTCTGAGTTTATGAGAATGATCCACTTAAAAAGCCTGAAATACAAGGACTCAGGTTCAAGTCCCTGCTCCCCACCTGCAGGAGGAAAGCCTTACTGTCTCTTTCCTTCTCTGTCTCCCCAGTCCTCTCAGTTTCTCTCTGTTTCTAACCAATAACAAGTAAATAAAATAATTATTTCAAAAAGACTTAAATGAAATTAAAAGCTGGGGCAACATTAGATTCTATTACCATCAGATTATAATTTAACCAAAACAACATTCTGCCTGCAGTGTACTGAACTTGTCAAGTCAGTGCTGTCATGGCCAGGAGCCAGGACTCTAACCCAGGTCTTCCTGACTCTCAATGCCTGTGTTCAATTACTTTAAAGTCCACCTCCCCTAAGTAATTAAAACAGTATTTTCAAAATCAAAGCGGAAACTCTAATTATGTCTTAGAAAATAGTTGCCTACAACTTCAAGTTAGTTCATTGTATCTACTGAAAATGTAGCAACATTTTCTTCAGTTGAGACTGCTGTTCCACATGATGCTTTAAGGTATAAGCATCTCTTCAAAATATCTGTTAGCATATGCATTAACCCACCACTAAAGTGTCATCTCCACCCGTGATGTATCCCCTCCTTTCTTCTGCACACCCCCACAAGTACCCAAAATCTGCAGGTATAACCAAGGTTTTGCTTATGTCTAATTTTGTCAGCTTCCTTGGATTGTCTCTATCTCGGTCTAGAAACTAGGGTCTTGTTTGGAAACAGGGCCATTGGCCTAAGAATCAAAGGTGACTGGGAAAGCTACCATGGAAAGTTCCTAAGATCACAGGCCTTAAGGGGCGTGGACAAGTTTCCAAAGTTACTCAACTGTGTAATTTCATACTACAACAGCAAATTCCCTACCCTCTCTCTAAAAGAAGCAGAACAATAAGAGTAACCAAAAGGACAGATGTACCCCAAAAGTGAGGGTGGAGAGTGTCTCTGCTATGGGCTATTCCAAGCCTTGACTGTGTCCACTGATGCGCCGAGGCAACTCTACCTGGAAACTATAGCAAACCTACCTGGGGAAAGACAGGAACAGTCCAATGACTTTGCCTCAGCTATTCTATTCAACCAGACTTTGGGGGAGGGAAGGAGGAATTGTAGAGAAAGCCCTCTAAAGATGTCACCTGAAGGAGGACTGGGTCATCCTTGCCCCCCAAAACTGGCCATTTCTATGGAAATATAATTGCCTTCATTTTCCTTTAAATCACTCTCTTCCAAAGGCAATATATCCAAAAGGACAGTAACAGCAAATGATGGAGAGGTTTTAGGGACAAAGGAACCCTCCTGCACTGCTGGTGGGAATATAAATTGGTCCAAATCCTGTGTAGAGCAGTCTGGAGAACTCCCAGGAGGCTAGAAATGGACCTACCCTGTGACTCAGAAATTCCTCTCCTAAGGATATATCCTAAGGAGTCAAACACCCTCATGCAAAGAGATCTGTGTATACCTATGTTCATAGTAGCACAATAGCCAAATCCTAGAAACAACCTAGGTGTCCAACAACAGATGAGTGGCTAAGAAAGTTGTGATATATATTACACAGCTATTAAGAACGATAAAGTCACCTTCTTTACCTTGTCTTGGATGGAGCTTGAAGGAATCATGTTAAGTAAGATAAGCCAGAAAGAGAAGGATGAATACAGGCTGATCTCACTCATGGGCAGAATTTAAGAAACAAGAACAGAAAGGGGAAACATACAGTCAAACTTGAACTGCTTTAGTATATAACACCAAAGCAAAGGACTCTGGGGAATGGGAGAGGACTGGAAGGAGCTTTCTTGCCCTGGTACATGATTATAGCCATAAGTTGTGGGTGAGGGCATTTTGCAGACATCAGCTATCTTGATAAGATGAGAAATTGTACACATGTGCCAACAACTGTACTGTAAACCACTAACCTGCTTATTAAAAAAACCCATAACTCTACCAACACAAACATAAAAACAACTGTCCTATAAGCCATTATTTCCTCAATAGAATGGTTTATAAATAAAATTAAATTAAAACTTCTGCTCACATAGCATAGCACCTTGCTTTATTTATTTATTTTTCTCTTACTGGATATTGGTGCTTCTTTGCATTATCTTACTTCTTAATAAAACCCATTTCCTTATTCACCAGGGACTATGTTACATTATCTTACTTCTTAATAAAACCCATTTCCTTATTCACCAGGGACTATGTTACCCCTGAAATTCTTTCTGAGTAAGGAACACAAGAACCACCTTGCAAACAAAGGAGACACCCATGACACCTTCTCCATCTGACATATTTCACCTTCTACAATTGCTTCCATGTTGCATGGAAAGTCAAAATTCTGACTTGCTACTTGGGAGGTGATGCAGTAGATAAAGTGTTGGATTCTCAAGAATGAGGTTCCAAGTTCAACCCCCAGCATCTGTGCTAGAGTGATGCTCTGATTCTCTTCCCCATAATACCTGCCTAAATAACTAAATTTCGAAAATATATTTATTTATTTATTAGAAAGAGACAGAAATTGAGAGGGAAGGGGTTATAGAGAGGGAGAGAGACAGGGAGACACCTGAAGCCCTGCTTCACCACTCACAAAACTTAACTATAACACCCATTCCAGATTACTTGCCCTCACAGAGTATGCTAAGTTTTGTTTTGCCCTCACCATACAGAAAATCACCACTGGAACACAATGCAGGCAACAGCAGGCTCCAAAGGAAAGAAGATGGTCCAGCAAGTGTGTCCTTTCTGGACTGGGTCATCTCAGTAGAACTGCATCTACTGAATGGACGTCAGTCTTGCTCACTCTTGCTCTCTCTCTGCCTCTGTAATTTTGATAGACTGTACACAACAAAAGCCCTCTCATGTTACTACTTACTCTCCCTGGTTCCATTATTTAAGCTGTACAAACTTGTGTTAACTCTCCCATTAACTCCTCTTGACATCACCCAACCCTGATTGCTGAGGGTGATTCTGTGGTACAACTGTGTCAGGTCTGAAGCAGCTATGATAGCATTTTCCAAAGAACCTTCTAGAGAGCAAAGCACAAATGTTTAGTTTTAACTTAGTTTGACAGACCAGGTTAAGCAAAATTAAGTGCTTTTCACATCTCACACATTGTGAGGCGTGAATATTCACTGAGAATCTCCAGGAGGAAGAAACGCTGACCAGTATTTTCTGCACATTCTTTTTCTACCAGAACAGCATCTAAGATTCCAAGGGCAGGTGAAAGGCGGGACTTTCAGGAAGAGTGAGAGTGAAGCCAGTGATGCCCAAGGCTTCTCCAGGAGCTGAAGCAGTCAGATGACCAGGGGCTCCCATCCTGAGCTGGCAACAGTCTGGAATAAGGCAAGGTGATGGTGAGCTCAGCTTGGCCCTGCAGCAATGGAGCTCTGGATGCTGTATTCAGATAATTAGTATTTCATCTGCCTCCTCCTTAGTGAGGATTTCTGCTACTGTCTGTCACTTCTCATTACAGTCTCTCCCAACAATACATTGCTTTCTTTCTTCTCTCTTCTGCTCACACTGCATTTACAATGAAACTGATCAGTAGTATGTCTAAAATGAACCAGTGTGTTGACATTTCAAAATATATCCTATCTTTTAAAAAAAAAAAAAAATCACTCTATTTCACTATTTACCCTGTGTGTGTCTCCAGGGCTTCTGGGCTTGGGTGTCAATGGGAAGTGATTTTTATTGTAATTATTAGCCAGGAAAAAAAGTATGTTTTTTATACTTTCAGTTGTTACATAAGACCTCTCTCTCTCTTTCTCTCTCTCTCTCTCTCTCTCTCTCTCTCTCTCTCTCATGTTTTGGAGTATATTTCTTTTCTCTTGCTTTTATGTTCACTGTTGTTTTGGAGAGTTGATGATGTCAAACATCTGAAAGTCAGATCGTCACCCAAATTCACATGCTATTTTTATTTCGCTCCTTCTGCTTGACTTCCTTCAGTTTGTTTTACTAACATATGGTTCTTTTGCAATATGTTGACACTCTAATTAGGTTTGAACAACTCTATTAATGATTACTGAATTCAGTGGTATATCTGACCATTTGAATAGTTGGATACATCTGTTTGCAAAGGACATGCCACCCTAGAGCTAGACATCCAGACCGGGCAATGGCATCTCCTGCTCCCCTCTTCCCCTGCCTCCCCCAACCCCTAACTCCTATAGCTATGGGATCTTTACCTCAAACTGGATTTTACTTAGGGCTCTGACATTGGACAATTCCTTGAGTAAAACATCTTGATTCAGCAGCAAGACAGGCTTACTCTGATCCCACACTAATCCAGAACACCAGCTGTTATTGTTTTAATCTTGCCTTTTTCCTCCTGAGATGCCACAAGTCTTCCTCATCAGAATGCAATGATTAAGACTGCCCCAGAGGAAGATTCAATTGAATCTTCTTTTGGATTGTATGTCACATTGTATATTGTGATAAAAGTGAGGGATTAGGGGGTCTAAACTACCCCCCCCTTTTGAAAGATTCATGTGCCCCAGTTTCCTCATTTGTCTAATAGAACTGGTAATCATGTCTACCTTAATCTGTGGAGATTTAACTGATAATGTCTCAGTAAATGCTTGTTAGTATTTTAGGTCCTTTGTGACACAAAACCCAGACAGACCAGAAAGAGCTGGTAACAACTGTTAGAATCTCTAGTGAGGTCTAGTTATGTGATTTTCCTGATTTTATTGGGTGGAGATTCATAGGAAATATAATTCAACTTGAAATCTTCAAGATTGAATAAATTTCAATCTATTGAGGGGAAAACATGAGTAGGAGAGTATTTAGGTTATTCTGATACTTTACACACCAACTGTAGGGAGACACTTTTACTACCTAATCTTGGAACTCTGAGATCCAATGAGGTCCAATGAGGTCCCAGAGCTGAAGGTTGCTCAATAGGAACTGAAGCTGAATATATGGAAGGACAGAGCTACTGCCAGAAACATGGCCTGAGTAGGACAAGGGAAAGAAATTTCCTCTACCTTTCTCTCTTCCTCCAATCATTACTTGAGCTTCTCAGTGAAAGACAGGTGGCAATGGATTGTGGGTAATGATGTTCACAGTAAGGAAGGTCACTTGTAGCAGACAACAAGACCACAGCAGTACTGAAAAGGGATCTATCTAAGTGACTGGATAAAGAAGTTAAGGGACATATACTCAATGAAGTACTCCTTGGCAATTTAAAAGATGATATCATGTCCTTTGGGACAAAATGGATGGAATTGTGATTACTCCTAGTGAAGTAAGGAAGGTAGTAAAAAGCAACTACTATGGGAGTCAGGCGGTAGTGCAGTGGGTTAAGCACAGGTGGCACAAAGTGCAAGGACCAGAGGAAGGATCCCAGTTGGAGGCCCCAGCTCCACACCTGCAGGGGAGTTGCTTCACAGGTGGCGGGCGGTGAAGCAGGTCTACAGGTGTCTTTCTCTCCCCCTCTCTGTCTTCCCCTCCTCTCTCCATTTCTCTCTGTCCTATCTAACAATGATGACATCAATAACAACAACAATAATAACTACAACAATAAAAAACAAGGGCAACAAAAGGGAAAATAAAAAATAAGAAAGAAAAGCAACTACTAGATGTTTTCACTTCTATGTGAAATATAGACAACTGAAATGTATGAACTAAAACAAAAAATAATGAACCTGTCTACAAGACCTTGGGAGAATTATGGTGGTTATCAGTGGGGGACAGGCAGGGATGAAAGTAGGGAAACAGAACTTTGGTGATGGGAATCATGTGGAAATATAATCCTATTATTTCATAATCTGTTAAATCACTAAAGGGGTGGGGGTTGAAGAAAAGAGATCTAAGTGCAGGGCCAAAGAGAAAACAACCAGAAGTCTATTATTAAAGGAAACAGTCTTTAATCTAGTTTGCTCAGTTATGTGAAGGCCACTACACTTGGCAATGCTTTTACCTCTCTCAACACCATGTCTATGAGCCTAGAACTAGATGCTACATTCTCTGCATGCAGACTTTCCTTTCCAGGTTTTAGCCTTTCCAGACATGACACTTTTTTTTCCTCCAGGGTTATTTCTGGGGCTCAGTGCCTGCACTACAGATCCATTGCTCCTGGAGGACATCGTTCCTATTTTGTTGCCCTTGTTGTTGTTGTTATTGCTATTGTTGTCATTGCTGCTATTGTTGGATAGGACAGAGAGAAATCGAAAGAGGAAGGTAAGACAGAGGGGTAGAGAAAGACACCTGCAGACCTGCTTCACTGCTTGAGAAGTGATCCCCCCTAAAGTGGTGCCAGTCCCTGTGCCTAGCACCTTGTGCAGTTAACCTGCTGCGCGACCACCAGTGCCCTAGGCATGACTCTAGACCACCTCAGCCCAATCTTGAGAGAACACATGTCCTTGCAGAGTAATTCCTACACAAATGTTGTTTTACTTAGCCTTAGTGCTTAATTCCACATAAATGATTATGTCAGCTATAAATAGTTCCAAATAAAGTACTGAACTGACAATTGACCATTTTGCTCTGTTGGTCTTGGTGCTAAGTACCAGGTGATGGTGAAGAAGGAATATCAGAAAATGGAAAAATACCAATAAATATAAAGAAGAGAAATAAGCTGTTGTGAGATAGCCCTCACAAGCTTCTTGTATTCCTGCATCTCTTAAAAGTAAAGCTATTGACAACAAGGGCAACAAAATAAATAAATAAACAAATAAAATATATATATTTTAAAAGTAAAGCCTTTGAATGACCTTTTTTATAGGCTATATTTTCCAGACTTGTGTAGAAAGCTGCTTTGGAGGAGAGAGACAGTGTTTCCCACCAAATCAAAGGGTAGGTGTGTTTACTGTCTATTATAAATGGCTCCTGTTTCCTCAGTTCAACATTCCTTTCCAAAAACTCAACCTACTATGTGTGAGAGTGTCATCTGGCCCTTATTACATCACCCTGTAGAAATTGATGTTCAGGGGGAAACACCCAAAGCTGGTCATCTTGTTACAGGTATTTATTTCTGTGAATAAAAAGCTATGTATGCTATTTCTCTTACCCATGGGACCTGTACACGACCACTGATAAAACCAAGCTGCACTAATTCTTCAGACTGGAAGTAGAGAAAAATTTAAAACCCTGCACAGCTGACATGCATTCTTAATTCATTTAATGGTACAGACAAGTCTACATCATGATTCCTGTAGGGCCATGTCAACCGGCAGCTCTGTCTACTTTAAGATACTTTTCTTTTTTTTTTAATTTTTTTTTATTTAAGAAAGGATTAATTAACAAAACCATAGGGTAGGAGGGGTACAACTCCACACAATTCCCACCACCCAATCTCCATATCCCACCCCCTCCCCTGATAGCTTTCCCATTCTCTATCCCTCTGGGAGCATGGACCCAGGGTCATTGAGGGTTGCAGAAGGTGGAAGGTCTGGCTTCTGAAATTGCTTCCCCGCTGAAAATGGGCGTTGACTGGTCGGTCCATGCTCCCAGTCTGCCTCTCTCTTTCCCTAGTAGGGTGTGTCTCTGGGGAAGCTGAGCTCCAGGACACATTGGTGGGGTCTTCAATCCAGGGAAGCCTGGCTAGCATCCTGATGGCATCTGGAACCTGGTGATTGAAAAGAGAGTTAACCTACAAAGCCAAACAATTTGTTGAGCAATCATGGACCCAAAGCTTGGAATAGTGGAGAGGAAGTGTTAGGGAGGTACTCACTGCAAACTGTAGTGTACTTCTGCTTTCAGGTATATATTTTGCAGTAGTTTATGGATACATGTGAAAATAAGCTCTCTATCACAGAAACTGGTATATATCTAGGTTTTGGGACTTTGTTAGAAAGTGAACCACCTGAGATGAAATTAGAGTGTACTATAAAAGGAAAGGTCTCACCCGAGTAATGAAGCTGAAGGGTTGTCATTCCACATGTGAAGTCTCTGGACACAGTCTGAAGTAAAGCATGTTGAGGTGGCAATCGTTGCGTTGGTTAGGTTGTGATCGGCAGATGCAATATTATTTGATATGGATTGGGAGAGGCATACAGGAAAGTGGGCCCTATCCAAGGGTTCCAGGACTGGGGGAAGTAGGGGCTCTATAGTGGAGATGTGAGGTTCCTGCTGTCCAGTATCTTGTATATAGCTGTGCTATTGGATGCTTCTGATCTACTTGGTCTAGGCTTTTGAGAGAGTCCGCATATCAAATACACAGCAATTTGGTCAGGTCCTGCTTTTAGTTTCCCTTTCAGATCTTCTTCCTCAACTTCTGTTGATAAGTGGGATCATCCCATACTCATCTTTATCTTTCTGACTTAGCTCACTTAACATAATTACTTCTAGCTCTGTCCAAGTTGGGTCAGAGAAGGTGGGTTCATTGTTCTTGATAGCTGCATAGTATGCCATTGTGTATATATACCACAGCTTTCTCAGCCACTCATCTGTTGTTGGGCACCTAGGTTGCCTCCAGGTTTTAGCTATTATGAATTGTGCTGCTATGAACATAGGAGTACACACCTCTTTTTGGTTGGGTGTTATGCAGTCCTTAAGTTATAACCCCAGGAGAGGAATTACTAGATCCAATGGAAGGTCCATGTCTAGCCTTCTGAGAGTTTTCCAGACTGCTCTCCACAGAGGCTGTACCAATTTACATTCCCACCAGCAATGTAAAAGGGTTCCTCTGTCCCCACAACCTCTCCAGCATTTGTTGCTGCTGTCCTTTTTGATGTATGCCATTCTTACAGGAGTGAGGTGGTATCTTAGTGTTGTCTTAATTTGTATTTCTCTGACAATCAGTGACCTAGAGCAGTTTTTCATATGTTTGTTAGCCTTTTGGATCTCCTCTGTAGTGAATGTTTTGTTCATATCCCCTGACCATTTTTCAATGGGGTCATTTGCTTTTTTGGTGCTAAGTTTGCTGAGCTCTTTATATATTTTGGTGATTAGTTTCTTGTCTGATGTATGGCATGTGAAGATCTTCTCCCATTCTGTGAGGGGTCTCTTTGTTTGTGTGATAGTTTCTTTGGATGTGCAGAAGCTTTTCAATTTGATGTAGTCCCATTGGTTTGTTTCTGCTTTAGTCTTCCTTGCAATTGGGTTTGATTCATCAAAGATGTCCTTGAGGTGTAGGTGGGAAAGTGTTTTACCAATGTTTTCCTCTAAGTATTTGATTGTTTCTGGTCTGACATCTAAGTCTTTGATCCATTTAGAGTTGATTTTTGTTTCTGGTGAGATAAAGTGGTTCAATTTCATTCTTCTGTATGTTATAACCCAGTTTTCCCAGCACCATTTATTGAAGAGAGCCTCCTTTTTCCATTTAATCCTTTGGGCCCCCTTATCAAAGATTAGATGTCCATGGGTGTGGGGATTGATTTCTTCCAGATTCTCTAGCTTGGTGGCATATAGCTCTTCATAGAAGTTTCGCAGGATTCTCTGGATTTCTGTGGTGTCAGTTGTGATATCTCCTCCATCGTTTACAATTTTATTAATTTGAGTCTTCTCTCTTTTTTGTTTGGTGAGTCTGGCTAGGGGGTTGTCAATTGTGTTTAATCTTTCAAAGAACCAACATTTGGCTTCCTTGATCTTTTGTATGGTTCTTTTATTTTCGATGTTTGCTGGGAAATTGTGCCAATGCAGTCACATCTGCCATGTTGTCCCCTCAGGCTACTGCTAGTTCCCTGGAGAGTTGGGACATTCTCGGAGTGCCTGTTCAGTCATGTTGTGCCCTCAGGACATTGTCTATATCCCCGCGATATCTGGAGTGCTCAGGTCACTCCTCCCCCCTCCCATTCTCACGAGAGTTATCATCCTATCCTGGAGTGCTATGGTTACTCCTCCCCCTTCCCATTCTCACGAAAGCTACTCCTATAAAAACCCTTCGTTTTCCACACATCGCTCTCTTGCCGGCGCTCCACTCTGGTGTTCAGACACAGGAAAGGTTACTGCGTGAGGCGGCCATTTTCTCTACCTCCACGTGGCCCAACCTGCTTCTCTAACACCCAACTCTGAGGTGCCAGCGTGAATAAATATTTGTGTTTCCTCTTCGCTCCGGACCCTCTCTCTCTCTTCTCGGCGGCCCGCACACTACAACATCTGGCTCTACAACAGATGTTGTTTATTTCTGCTCTAACTTTAGTGCTTTCTGTCCTTCTGGTTGCTTTAGGGTTCCTTTGTTCCTCTTCCTCTAAGTCCTTGAGGTGTGCAGTAAGGTCGTTCATTTGAGCTTCTTCTTGGTGTTTAATATGTGATTGTATGGCTATAAGTTTCCCTCTCAGTACTGCTTTAGCTGTGTTCCAAATATTTTGATAGCTTGTGTCTTCATTTTCATTAGTTTCCAGGAACATTTGAATTTCCTGCTTGAGTGAGTCTCTGACCCAGTGGTTCTTAAGGAATATGTTGTTTAGTTTCCAAATTCTGTAACTTTTAATAATTTTCTGTTTGTTGTTGATTGTTAGCTTTAGTCCACTGTGTTCTGAGAAGATACTTGGGATGATTTCAATGCTCTTGAGTTTATTGATTCTGTCTTTGTGGCCTAACATGTGTTCTATCCTTGGGTATGTGTTATGTGTATTTGAAAAGAAGGTGTATTCCAGTTTTCTAGGGTGAAGGACTCAAGAGATCTAGTCTGTCAATCTCTTCATTCAATTGTCTTGTATCTTTATTGGTTCTCTGCTTTGTTGATCTGTCTAAGTGTGAGAGTGGGGTATTGAAGTCTCCCACTATTATTGTATTACTATTGATATATTTTTGAAATTCTTTCAGTAGATGATTAATGTATTTAGATGGTCCCTCATTGGGTGCATAGATGTTAATAATTGTTAAGTCTTCTTGGCTGATTGATCCTCTAATCATTATGTAATGTCCTTGCCTATCTTTTATTACTTTTTTAAATTTAAAATCTATTGTGTCTGAGATGAGAATGGCTGTTCCTGCCCTTTTTTGTGGTCCGTTAGCCTGTATGAGAGTTTTCCATCCTTTCACTTTAAGTCTGTGTTTATCTTGCTGTGACAGATGGGATTATTGCAAGCAGCATATGGTTGGGTTATGTTTTCTGATCCATCCCCCTACCCTGTACCTTTTGATGGGTGAGTTTAAGCCATTGACGTTCATTGATTCATGGATTTAATGTATTGTAGTGCCATTGTTCAAAAAAAAATTTTTTTTGTTTGCTCTGATATATTGCAATCATTATAGTGATGTTCTTGTTTATAAGAGGTCTTTTAGAACCTCTTTCAGGGCCGGCTTGGTGATGGTTGCCTCCTTTAACTGTTGTTTGTCTAAGAAGGTTTTGATCCCTCCATCTAGTTTGAATGAAAGTCTAGCAGGATATATTATCCTTGGTTGAAACCCTTTTTCATTCAGGGCTCGATAGATATCTTGCCACTCCCTTCTGGCTTTTAGAGTTTGAGTGGAGAAGTCTGCAGATAATCTTATGGGTTTTCTCTTGTATGTGACTTTTCGTTTCTCTCTTGCAGCCTTTAGGATCCTTTCTTTATCCTTACTTCTTCTCATTGTGACTATGATGTGTCTTGGTGTCTTCAGGTCTGGGTTGATTCTGTTTGGTACTCTCTGGGCCTCTTGAATCTTGATGTCCTTTCTGTTATTCAGGTCTGGGAAGTTTTCTTGTATTATTTCCTCTAGAATGTTTGCTTCCCCTTCCTCTCTTTCTTCCTCTGGCAGGCCAATTATACGAATGTTACTTCTTTTGAGATCATCCCATATGTCTCTATTGTTGTTTTCAGTGTCTCTCAATCTCTTTTTAAGCTCTTTCACCTCTTTGTTCGTTTTCTCTAACTCATCTCTGTCTGACTAATTCTGTTTTCTGCTTCTGTTAGTCTGCTTTCCCTTGCCTCAGCTTCTTTCTTCATTACAGCTATTTCAGCTTTCAGTTCTCTAATTGCCTCAAGATAATCAGTATTTTCCTTGGGGGTCTCAACTGTTGTTTCCCTAATACTGCCATTCCTTTCCTCCAATGTTGTTTTCATTTCTGTGATTAATAAGTTTATTATTGCTTGCATACTTTTCTTATCTATGGTTACTTCTGGCTGATTTGTAGTTTCTTCTGGGCTCTTGTCTTCATTCATTGGAGTAGCAGCTTTATTTGTTTTTGATCTACCCACTTTTTTGATTTATGTGTTTCTTTTTTTATGATCTGTTGTTCCTCAGTTGTTGTGTCTTGAGTACAAGTAACACTGTACTAAATACCTTTATGACAATTGCACTCACCAACCTCAGGAATTACAGTAGCAACTGAAGCAAGTATTGAAGCAGTTTAATCGTTACCAGTTAGCCAAACAATTTCTCCATTCCGTGAATAAATAGTAACCAAATCCCAGTGAAGAATAAAGAGAAAAGAAAGAAAGGATAGCAAGAATAGACAGTTATGCAAATCTACTATCCACTGTACATTCTAGGGGTAACAATAGGGGAAAGGGAACTAGAGCAGAGATACACACATAGAGAGTCCACTCTGAGTCAGATTTCTTCCCCAAAATAATTCACAAATTCAGAAAGGCAAAGAAGGAAGAAGTTTATGACACGATAAAAAAAAAAAGAGGCAAGAGAGAGAAAAGGGAAAAGATAAGAAAAAGAACTGTAATTAAAGTGCAGTGAATCGAAATTCCCGAATGTGTATCAGTGAATTGAAAAAAGCACACTGTTTGGTGGTGTGGGGGCTGGGGTCTGTGACTTTGGAAGCGTTTCCAGGAGATGTGGTCAGAGCTCAGCCACTAGCAGCTTCTCAGTCCACCATCTTCCAGAAACCTAAGATATTTTTCAGCTACTTTTATCTTTATCAATCTCCACTCTAAGATATAAACTCAAAGTTTTCTAAAGTTACAAAGGTAACCTATATATAATGTAAAAAGTAGGTTGTTTTGGCACTGTGAAATACTACATCAACTGCAGCACTTCATAAGTTAGAGAATTGCCACCCCTGTCTCTAAAACACACACACACACACACACACACACACACACACACAAGTCTATTAGATTAAAGTGTGAAAGTGTTTTCTGGGTTCAGTTTTCCAAGGCTAAGCATTTATTAAAAAAAAAATAAAATAACTTCCAATGGTAGCAGGAGATATGGCATAACTCAGAAAAACTCTCCCTACTTGTGAGAAGCCCTAATGAGAAACACAAGCTAAAAGTGTCATATTTATGCAAAGAAGGGTCTCATTGGTTCCAAAACACTGAATTCTGAATCAACGACCACTATTTATCCTTATAACTCATATCAACATTTTAGAAGTCCTTACAACAAAAACAAATGTTCTATGCTCTCAGGAAATATTTCCTAGCACAGGGCTTTCTGAATCTTGATTAGATATCAAATTCTGCAAAACTGAATCCTTATCAGGAGGACTGAGTTGTGTGGCTTTGGAAACACTATAATCCCTTCTCCCTACCAGTATCCTAGGTGAAGAAACCTAGACTACACACAATCTTTAGAGTATTACAGATAAATCCCCAGCTCCCCCAAAACATGAACCCAGGGTGGAAATCCTTTGATTCATTAATTTGTTGTAACCATCGTTTGCTGTCTCTGTTTATAAAATCATCATGGTTAATGGTGGTCTGGGAGGTGGACCCGTGGATAAAGCACTGGACTCTCAAACATGAGGTCCTGAGTTGGATCCCCAGCAGCAAATGTAACAGAGTCATGTCTGGTTCTTTCTCTCTCTTCCTATATTTCTCATGAATAAGTAAATGAAATCTCAAAAAGAAAAGAATTAAGAAAATAGTTTTAAAAAATAAAATAAAACCATCATGTACATTTCCATCTTCAAGGGGAAAAAAGAGGTTAATGGCTGGGGAGACAGCATAATAATGGTTATGCAAAAAGACTATCAGGCCTGAGCCTCCAAAATTCCAGGTTCAGTCCCCAACACTACCATAAGCCAGAGTTGAGCACTGCTCTGGAAAAAAAATTAACAACTTTACACATTTGACCAACTATGGCAGCATGAGGGAACTAGAAACCTGGGTGGCAGGGAGGGAGGCTAGATAGACATACAAACCAAAAGAAGAGGTAAAGCCACAGTGGTCTTAGGATTTTTGGCCTAGTCAAGAAAGCAGCAAAAGACATTACAAAAGCAACAAGTTCAGACCTGGAGTTGGGCAATACAGCTACCCAATTTTAGCTTCTCTCTTACTAAATATGTGACCTTGAGCATAATAATTAATTTGAGCTCTCATTTTCTGATCCATAAAAAATGTATTTTCAAAAAAAAAATACCACATTTTTCTATAACTACTTGCTACAAAAGATTATAGAAAGCACCTGCATTTTCTAATTGTGAGCTAATAGCATTTTTATGATCACTACTTATTTTATTAAACTGTCCTGAAAACAACCGATAGACATCAGCTTCATTTCCCCAGATTAAATCAGATTTAAATTATTTGTTTTAGAACATAAGCAGATCATTTACACTTGGATATTGATTGCCAAATAGTGACGTGATGATGAAGTTAGTTCCTCATATGTAAGTGAATACTGGAGAGAAGGAAAGGAATGTATAAGTGTTTTTCTAGAATACTTAACATACCTACTGTTTTTTGCAACATGAGCAATAGAGGTGAAAGTATAACAAGATTATCTTCAAGTTCAATCGTCTGCAGAAAACAGTACTGCACAAAGAGCATGGGTTAACCACAGTAGCATGGACCAGGAGACATGACTGAAAGTTGGAAATCAGTTCTTTATTCTTAACCTTCTTGACAAATCCCCTTGTTTTCCTATGCAAAAGTTACTTCTTTAACACAAATAACTATTGATAGTTGAGGTTAAATACTCATCAAATGGAAAGTAAAATGTATTTCCAAGACCCAGAAGTGTGTATATTCCAGGTAGAAAGGTCATGTCCAGGCCTAGCCAAACTGGAAAATTCTCACCCACCTCCTTCCTCATGGATCCATTTCTCAGCCCACTTCATGTGAATGGTCTGGGACAAAGATTGCAATTTCTCTCTCACCACAAACAGCCTTAAGAGACTCCACATGTTGTGGGAAGCTGTCTCTACCCATGTATGAAAATAGGGTGGATTTCTACACCAGGCTTTACATAAGTTAATAGACTATGTTCTGTTTCAGCGAGGAATTTCTTAGGAGAGAAATTTGTTTGTTCTTCTTTACACAGTCTAAATGTTAGTATTCATAAAACAGATGTCTTCATAGCAGAGCCATTTAACTTAAACATAAATGTGAAATCAGTCATTTGTAGAGCAGATTCATATATTTCTCTGATGACCTGAGACTGATTTTGAGTACTAACTCTTGTGGCTCTTGAATTGGCTTTTCTGTCAAGCATCAGAGGCTATTTTTGCTTGCTGGGCTATTAATTCTAAATACAAAACAAAACCCTGTGAAAGAATGGATGGGGAATTTGTCCTTTAAGCTATACAAAAAAGCAAAATCCCACCTAGGAAAATAATACCATAAGTATAAACTTTCTGAATGAACATATCTTGAAAAGCTTTGTTCCTTTTATGAAGTCAAAAATCTCCAGTTTGGTTTCATTTATAGTTTCCTTCCCCCATTCAGAACACCTGGGAATGTTCCTGCAACATCAGAATAGTTGCTCTTTTCAAAATTGGAAAAGTGTGTTTTTTCCCCCCTAATGCTATTCACATTATAGAAAAAGGATTACTCACTATTGGAAAAACAACTGTTTTTATTTCTTCTTTTTAATTTTTTTTCTTTTTTATTTAATAAAGGATTAATTTAAAAAACCATAGGGTAGGAGGGGTACAACTCCACACAATTCCCACCACCCAATCTCCATATCCCACCCCCTCCCCAGATAGCTTTCCCATTCTCTATCCCTCTGGGAGCATAACTGTTTTTATTTCTAAAAGACATGGCAATGACTAAGGCAACATGTTTTCCTGGTTAAATTACAGTTTTTGAAAGGAGACAGATAAATCGTTGTTTATAAATGAGTTGTAATATTAGCTTCCTTCTTTCAATTTAGCCCATTTAGAATGTTTCCAAATTTGGAGAGGATCATCCCACAATTTAAATGTCCACATTCTGACTGACATTCTCAATTTATGTTTGAACAGCTGACATCTTACAGTGGATACAGTTTGATGGAAGCTACCATACTGCACTGCGTTTTCTCCAAGTACTCCCAGGTATGCATGCAAAGCATCTAGTATTGTTAATGATGAAAGAATAAGAATTACAACAAATCAGAAAGGTACATTCAGAATTTAAATAATCTCCCTCTTTAAATGAAATTTAAAACCCTGGGCCAGTGAACACAGGATTGTATCAAACCTCAGATATTGTGTTGGCAACTCTATTTTCCTAAACAAGGCTAAGAGACTTCCCTCTGAAAAATGCCCATGTGTCAAAATAAGACTTATGGAATTATTCTCCCACTAAGTAGAAATACATATATAGTTTGACTAGGAACATTCTTCTCCACAGAAGAAAGAGTAAAGATATAGAAAGAAAATATTATTATATAAAATGTTTACTTAATGTTGGATTAAGACTTAAAAGATTTTTAAATAGTTGGTATGGAATAAACAAATGGGTAAGAACGATGCCATCGGAATGAATATATGGATGGCAGTCATAAGTCTATATTCAAGATGGCATGTAGGATCATATACACTGGATCACACATGCACTGAATGAAACTACACCCAGAGAAAACGCGAGTTCATTAATAACACCTGTTAAGTTTATTCTTCATTTAACAGAATAAATGTGATTACTGTCTCTCATTCCTAAGAATGAGAACCACTGCAAAAGGAATACTGAACCTAGAGCTCCCAGAAAGTTCATCTATCATTTATATGTATATTTTAAGAGGCAATGAAAATAGCTTTGCTAGTCAAAAATTAGAATTGACCACCTCTAATTACAGAAAAAGCTAGAATTCAGCTGGAGTTTGGGGAATGATATGGAGCACCCCTTCTTTCAGGGGCTGCTATTTTACCATCTCCTAAGTCAATTGAGGAAAGAGAAGTGCAGAAGGTGGGGAGGACACACAGTGGAGTTGAGTGATCTGCCTTTTCACTTACAATAATGATGAAATGAATACATACATCCTATATGTATATGAGGGCTGATGTGGATACATCTTGAAAGGATTCCCACCAACATGGGATGAAGTAGCCCTGCAGAGAGAGAGAGAGATTTCTAGAAATAATGATCTAAGGAGGGGAGTAGCAGGTAGCCTCATGAAGGGGGTGAGGAGAGAAAAAGAGAGAGCGAGAAGGAGAGAGATTCTCATGTAGTAAAGATGAAATCAGAGCATCTCAGATGATGAATGTCCAAGAAGTCCTCAGGAGAATCGCATGACAGCAAGAGTGTCCAAGTGAATCTACCCAGCTGTGTCCTTCATCCATGGCAACTCAGAGAAGAGAGAAGAGCAAGATAGAACAGAGAATCTTCTGCTTCCCAGCTTTCCTGAGGAAGACCCAGAGTAGACAAGGAGAAGGTGTCAACTTCAAATGATGATGGTACTATATTGATCACTGTAGGGACTTAAGATTTAACTTCTGAAGGACTGTTATAAGGATCTGGGTTAGAGCACTCAGCTCCCCCCTGCAGGAGGGTCACTTCACGGGTAGTGAAGCAGATCTGCAGATGTCTATCATCTCTCCCCTCTCAGTCTTCCTTTTCTCTCTTGATTTCCCTCTGTCCTATCCAACAGCAATAACAACAACAATAATGACAACAATGATAAACAAGGGCAACAAAATGGAAAAATAGCCTCCAGAAGCAGTGGATTAGTAGTGCGGGCACTGAGCCCCAGCAATAACCCTGGAGGCAAAAAAAAAAAATAACTCCTGAAATGATAATACACTTAGCCATAAAACATCACCCAGTAATCATAGCCACTGATCTAGTTAGGGTGAAAAGGTGGTTAACTTTCTAATTTGTGACTATGTGATACGCCTGGCTCAAGTGTCTAGTTGTGTTCCTACTGTCTGTAGTTGAAATCTAACATTTGACAGGAACATTCTTCTCTGGCCTCAAGTGTCTTCCCACTAGCACTTGAAATTTCCGTGACACTGAGCACTCCAAACTCATGCACTTCTCCACACATGAGATGATAAGCATCCTCTGCACTTCTTCTCATATTCTGTTGGTTTCTTTTCTTTTTCACACCCCCATTCAGTTTCGTTTTCAACTCAAACCTTAATTCAGATGTTCTTTTTCTCTAGTCTCTCTACTAGCCTATCCCACTTCAACAGATTGGTATTTCTCTCAAAGTACTCAAATGTCTTTAACATCAGATGTACCACTGTCATTACTTTCACTCATCTCTCTTTCCCAATAGATGGTGAGTCTTTACTTCTTTTCTCTTCTTTCTCTCTTTCTTTTTTTTTTTTTTTTTTTGCATGTAGGACAGAGAAATGAGAAAAACTGAGAGGAGAGGAAGAGATAGAGAAGAAGTGAGATAAACTCCTGCAACACTGCTTAACCACTTATGAAGTTTCCATTGCACAGGCAGGGACCATGGGATGGAACCCAGGCTCTGGTCACATGTGCACTCAAGTAGGTGCACCACCAAGCAGGTCTGAATCATAAATTTCTGACACTAGAATTAGTTTTTGTCTATGGTCATGTTCCCAGTTTTACATATAGAAGCCAGTTCTAGAAAATAATTAACAGATAATTTACAAATGCATCTAAGTCACAAGAATAAAATTTAAACAATAATGACTTTTGTGTACTGTAGTTTCTACTACAAAGTCTTTTTCAGGGAAAAGTAGCTATTTTTGTCTTGTCTAGATATCTTGGCATATTACCCTTTATTTAAAGGCTGAATGAATTAATTAATTTATTTATGATAACTCAGTAAATGCATGATCATATAGTTGAGTCTTGAACAAAAGAATTTGATTACTGAGATACACCAAAATTGCTATGAAATTCAGAGATCTCGACACGTTATACATACAGTAATTAATGTTACAAGAACTTTCTTCGTTGAACTTCATTGTTAAATTTTTAGCTCCTGAATAAAATCAATAATAAGATTGCTTTTGATACAGAATTTCCAGCAGCTTTTAAGATGAATTTTAACCAGCATAATGATATTGAAGACAAAGGCTTGTTTTGAATCTTACCATCTGTGAGATGATTTATGTTAACCTATGATATTTTATTAGCAGGCTATTATTCATAGATGTTGAGTAGTATGTTTTTGCTCCTGACAACATCAAAGTCACAGCCCACTTACTTCTCTCATGCCCTTTCTCAGATTCATTTCAAATGTGAAGGCCTGATACATTGCTCATTACAAAGACATGGTACAGTGCTATTTCCGTCTCTGAAGTTTGTACTGAGTACAAGCTTTGTTGCTCAGTGAATGGAAGACATGCCACTGCAAAACATTTTCAGATTGCTTCTTCAATCTCTCCAATGAGAAGCTCTGCAGGCTACCAGTGATAAAATTGTAAAGGAAAGTGAATTTATTAGCAGAGTCGGTAAAGTCCAGTACCTCATATGGATAAAAGAGCAGGCTAGAGTCAAAGGCTCCCAAATACTTGACTTCCCCATTTAAATACAGAAGCTCTGGTGTGTTTCCCATGAGGACCAGATTTCTTTTGCATCAACAGAATACCTACCACTGAATTGTCAGCATTGATAATCAACAAATTTTATTCATTCCTGCTGTTATTATAAATAATTAAAAGGAAAAAATCATAAGAATACAGAAATGGAGCAAAAATGATTACTTTGCTGCAAGGCTTAAAGATTGTCAAGAAGAAATTAAGGGATTATTTTAAAACTAAATTGTTCTGAGTAACAATTTTTAAACATCAAGAGACCCTTTAAATAGGAAGACTTCAAAATACTAATACTCTTTGACCCAAGATTTACACACTAAGAATCTAAACTAGGGGGGTGGAGCCAAGATGGCAACTTGGAAACAACACCTGGCATGAGCTCCAAAAAAAAAAAAAAAAAAAAAAAGCGACCTACAAACTGGGATTCTCTGGAGAGGGTAGCATAATTGGTGCATCTGTGAGAGGGTGAATAAGGGGTGATCAGGGTGACACCAAAAAAGAGTCCTATAACCCACTCTTGGTCAAACAGAAGCCAAATAGGTAAAGAAAGGAAAATATTTGGCTTCACTATTTCTGAACTCACCATTCTCCCCCACCCCAGAAGGGCTGGCCAGCTGCTCCTAGCGGGCTCTCTGTAGAATTATTTTCTTTACCAAGATTCCTGGCACAGCAAGGGTGTCATTCCAAACCTTTTTCTTTTTCTTTTCCTTCTCTTTTTTTGTTCGGTGGCTGGAACTCTATTTGAGAGGCAAAATACCTGACCAAACAGAGCCTCAACCCTGCCTGGGAAAGACTACCTGGAAGGTATATATATATATACTTTTTATAATTGGTTGTTGTTGCTTAGGCTGCATGCAGCCAATCTGAAGTGGTCCAAGCTGCAGACTGACTGTTAGGCTATTTTACTCTATCTTATTTTATTATTGCTATTATTATATATGCCTGTCCCTTTTCCCTCCTCTTCAGGTTGACCAAAATTAACTGCTGTTGACTTTCACATTGATAGGTGACCAGGCGTCCTGTCCATTGTTAGAGGAACTTGTTTTTATCTCCCGCTTCCCTCTGTTTTCTCTCCTCCTAGCTAATTTTAAAAAAAGGGAGGGGATCGGGCGGTGGCACAGTGGGTTAAGAGCATGTGGTGCAAAGCGCAAGGACTGGCGTAGGGATCCCGGTTCGAGCCCCCGGCTCCCCACCTGCAGGGGAGTTGCTTCACAGTCGGTGAAGCAGGTCTGCAGGTGTTTATCTTTCTCTCCCCCTCTCTGTCTTCCCCTCCTCTCTCCATTTCTCTCTGTTCTATGCAACAACAAACAACATCAACAATGGCAACAATAATAACCACAACGAGGCTACAACAACAAGGGCAACAAAAGGGGGAAAAATGGCCTCCAGGAGTGGTGGATTCATGGTGCAGGCATCGAGCCCAGCAATAACCCTGGAGGAAAAAAAAAAAAAACAACTTTTTCACTGCTCTTTTTTTTCCACCCTCTTTCTTCTTTCTTCCTTGTTTTGCCTTCTGAATTCACTGACACTTGTTTGTGTATTACTTTTTGGAAAAAATCTGACTCCAAGTCAACTCTATGTGGGTGTGTGTGTCTCTCTCTCTTTTCTACTTTCCTTTCTCCTCTTGCTATCCCTAGAACTTACAGTGGACAGTAGTTTTACAAAATTTTCTACTCTTGCTTTCCCTTTTTCTTTTCTCTTTCTTTTTCTTTTGGTTCTGTTTGCTACTTTTTCTTGGACTGGAGGTGTTTGGCTAACTGGTATTGGTTGAACTGCATCAATCCCTGCTTCAATTGCTGTTGTTATAATTTCTGAGGTTTTTGACTGCATTTGTGAAAAGTCTTTAGTATAGCGTGGCTAGTACTCAAAACACAACAGTAAAGTAAGGCAGAAAAATAAAAACCACATTAATAAAAAAAATGGTTAAGTCAAGAGCAAATAAAACTGCTACCATAATAAATCAGTCCAGGAGCCCAGAATAAACTCCAAATCAGTCAGAAGTAACCACAGATAAGAAAAGTATGGAAAGCGGCAGGGCCACCACTGCCTGCAACTTTGTGTTCACTGCTGCTGTGAACGAGCATCGGAAAAATCAAGCGGGCGAGCACTGATGATCTGCATGGCTTCTCTTTCTCCCCGGGGACAGTGTGCATGCTACCTGGAGCCTAGGCCCATCGGATGTGCAGAAAGCTAACTGGACCAGATTGTATCAGAGGAACTGAAGGAGTGATTGGAACCAGAACATCAAATTGACTGCTTCATTATTTGTGTAGATAACAGCTTTCCTTGCCATCAACCTGAAGAAGAGCTTCCTGGAGGTTCCGGGGCCTAAGCCTCTCCCCCTGCACTGTCAGTGCAGTATTTACTATATGGTGACTGGGTGTCCTATCCATTGTGAGAGGAACTTGTTTCACTCTACCTCTTCCATCTGCTCTCCCCTTTTTCCCCTCCTCCTAGCTAATTAAAAAAAAAAAAAAAACTCTCTCCTTTCACTGCTCTTTTTTTTTCTTGCTCTTGTCTTCTTTTCTTACTTCCTCCTTCTGTTTTATGAATTCACTGATACTCGTTTGTGAATTATTTTGGGGAAGAAATCTAACTCAGAGTGGACTCTCTGTATGTGTCTCTCTTCTCTACTTCCCTTTCTCCTCTTGCTATCCCTAGAATTTACAGTGGACAGTAGATTTGCATAATTGTCTATTTTTGCTTTCCCATTTTTCATTTCTCTTTCTTTTCATTTGGATTTGGTTGCTATTTTTTCTTGGATTGGAGGTGTTGTTTGGCTAACTGGTATTGGTTAAAATGCATAAATACTTGCTTCAGTTACTATTTTTGTAAGTTCTGAGGTTGGTGACTGTATTTGTCATAAAGGTATTTAGTATAGCATGGCTTGTACTCAAAACACAACAGCTGAAGAACAACAGAACAGAAAAACAAAAAACAGATCAATAAAAAATGGTTAAATCAAGAGCAAATAAAACTGCTAACACAGTGAATCAAGACAGAAGCCCAGAAGAAACTCCAAATCAGTGATAAGTAACCTTAGATAAGAAAACTATGCAAGAAATAGTAAACCTAATAATCACAGAAATGAAGACAACTATGGAGTAAAGGGCGATCAGAATTAGGGAAACAACAGAGGAGACCCTCAAGGAAAATACTAGCTACCTTGAAGTAATTAGAGAAATGAAAGCTGAAATAGCTGAACTAAAAGGTTAATTAGCATAACAAGCTAATACTAAAAATGAACTGAAGAAAAAAGCTGAGGGAAGGGAAATCAGAATAACAGAAGAAAAAACATAATTAGCCAGACAGAAAATGAGCTAGAGAAAACAAAGAAAGAGGTAAAAGAGCACAAAAAGAGATTGAGAGACACTGAAAACAACAGAGACATATGGAGTAATCTTGAAATTATCCTGCCAGAGGAAGAAAGAGAAAAGGGAAAGTAAACATTATAGAGGAAATAATAAAAGAAAATGTCCCATACCTAAACAACAGAAAGGACATTAAGATTCAAGAGGTCCAAAGAGTCCAAAACAGAATCAAACCATACCTGAAGACACGAAGACACATCATAGTTACAATGAAAAGAAGCAAGGATAAAGAAAGGTTTCTAAAGGCTTCAAGAGAAAAACAAAAAGTCACATAAAGGGGAAAACCCATAAGATTATCAGCAGACTTGTCCACTAAAACTCTAAAAGCCAGAAGAGAATGGCAAGATGTCTATCCATCCCTGAATGAAAAATGGTTTCAGTCCTGCTAGACTTTCATTTAAACTAGATGGAGGGATAAAAACATTCTCAGACAGACAACAGTTAAAGGAGGTAACCATCACCAAGCCTGCCCTGAAAGAGGTTCTAAAAGACCTCTTATAAACAAGAACATCACTATAATACTTACCACATATCATAGAAAGTAAATAATTGTTGAATAATGGTACTACAATACATTCAATCCACAATATCAATAAATGCCAATGGAGTAAAGTCACCCATCAAAAGACACAGAGTTGGAAATCAGAAAACACAACCATATGCTGCTTGCAGGAATCCCACCTGACCCAACAAGACAAACACAGATTTAAAGAAAAAAGGATAGAAAGTTATCATGAAGGCTAATCAAACACAAAAAAGGGCAGGAACAGCCATGCTCATCTCTGAGACAATAGACTTTAAATTAAATAAAGTAATAAGTGATAGGCAAGACCATTACATAATGATCAGATGATCAATCAACCAAAAAGATTTAACAATTATTAACATCTATGCACCCAATGAGGGAACATCTAAATACATCAAACATCTATTGGAAGAACTACAAAAATACACCAATAGTAATGCAATAATAGTGGGAGACTTTAACACCCCACTCTCACATTTAGACAGATCAACAAAGCAGAGAACATCAAAAAAATAGGAGAGTTAAATGAAGAGATGGACTGACTAGACCTCCTGGAAATTTTCAGAGTTATTCACCCCAAAAAGCTGGAATACACATTCTTTTCAAATCCACACAACACGTACTCAAGGATAGACAACATTTTAGGCCACAAAGACAGCACCAAAAAATTCAAGAGCATTGAAATCATCCCAAGTATCTTCTCAGATCACAGTGGACTAAAGCTAACAATCAACAACAAACAGAATTACTAAAAGACACAGAATTTGGAAACTAAACAACATACTGCTTAAGAACCACTGGGTCAGTGAGACACTCAAGCAAGGAATTCAAATGTTCCTGGAAACTAATGAAAATGAAGACACAAGCTATGAAAATATTTGGGACACATCTAAAGCAGTACTGAGAGGGAAACTCATAGCCATACAATCACATATTAAAGAAGAAGAAAAAGCTCAAAAAAACCCACCTTACTGCACACCTTAAGGACATAGAGGAAGAGGAACAAAGGAACCCTAAAGCAACCAGAAGGACAGAAATCACTAAAATTAGAGCAGAAATAAACAACATCAAAAATAAGAGAACCATACAAAAGATCCATGAAGCCAAAGGTTGCTTCTTTGAAAAATTAAACAAGATTGACAAACCCCTAGCCAGAATCACTAACCAAAAAAGGGGTGGAAGACCCAAATAAATGGAATTGTAAACACTAGAGGAGATATCGCAACTGACACCACAGAAAGACAAAAAAGCATGTGAAACTTCTATGAAGAACTATACACCACCAAGCTAGAAAATCTGGAAAAAATGGAAGAATTCCTAGAAACATATGCCCTTCCAAGACTGAACCAAGAAGAACTACAAAACCTAAATGCACCGATCACAGACAAAGAAATCGAAACCGTTACTAAGAATCTCCCCAACAACAAAAGCCCTGGACCAGAAGGCTTCACAAACGAATTCTACAAAACCTTCAGGAAACAGTTAATACCCATACTTCTAAAGGTTTTCCATAAGATCAAAGAAACAGGAACACTCCCATCCACCTTCTATGAAGCCAACATCATCCTGATACCAAAAGCAGATAGAGATACAACAAAAAAGGAAAACTACAGACCAATATCTCTGATGAACATAGATGCCAAAATACTAAACAAGATCCTGGCCAAATGGATACAACAGTATATCAAAAATATTGTTCATCAAGACCAAGTGGGATTTATCCCAGGAATGCAAGGCTGATTCAACATCCGTAAGTCAATCAATGTCATTCACCACATCAATAAAAGCAAAGCCAAAAACCACATGATTATCTCAATAGATGCAGAGAAAGCCTCTGACAAAATCCAACACCCATTCATGCTCAAAACTCTACAAAAAATGGGAATAGACGGGAAATTCCTCAAGATAGTGGAATCCATATATAGCAAACCTACAGCCAGCATCATACTCAATGGACAGAAGCCGAAAGCATTCCCCCTCCGATCGGGGACTAGACAGGGCTGTCCACTATCACCATTACTCTTCAACATAGTATTGGAACTTCTTGCCATAGCAATCAGGCAAGAGAAAGAAATCAAAGGAATACAGATAGGAATGGAAGAAGTCAAGCTCTCACTATTTGCAGGTGATATGATAGTATACATAGAAAAACCTAAAAAATCCAGCAGAAAACTACCGAAAATTATTAGGCAATATAGCAAGGTGTCAGGCTATAAACCATTGTACAAAAATCAGTGGCATTTCTTTATGCAAACACTAAATCTAAAGAAGAGGATATCCAGAAATCATTCCAATTCATTGTTGCAGTAAAATGAATCAAATATTTAAGAATATACCTAACCAAAAAGTGAAAGACTTGTATACTGAAAACTATGAATCACTATTCAATGAAATAGAAAATGATAGCTAGAAATGGAAAGACCTACCATGCTTATGGATTGGAAGAATTAATATCATCAAAATGAATATTCTTCCCAGAGCCATATACAAATTTAACACGATATCCATCAAAGTTTCACCAAGCTTCTTTAAGAGAATAAAACAAAAACTAAAGTCATTTATCTGGAACTAGAAAACACACAGAATTGCCAAAACCATCTTGAGGAACAGAAACAGAAATTGAGGCATCGTACTCCCAGATCTCAAACTATATTATAAGGACATCATCATCAAAACAACGTGGTACATGAATAAAAATAGGCACATAGACTGGTGGAACAATATTGAAATCAGAACTAAACCTTCACAGTTATGGAAATTTAACTTTGATAAGGAGGCGCACAGTATTAAATGGAGGAAGGAGGCACTCTTCAATAAATGGTGCTGGGAAAATTGCATTGAAACATGCAGAAGAATGAAACTGAACCACATTATCAAACCAGAAACAAAAATCAACTCCAAATGGATCAAGGACCTGGATGTTAGACCAGAAACTATCAAATACTTAGAGGAAAACTTTGGTGGAACACTTTCCCACCTAAACCTCAAGTACATCTGTGATGATACAAACCCAATTGCAAGGAAGACTAAAACAAAAACAAACCAATGGGACTATATCAAATTGAAAAGCTTCTGCACAGCCAAAGAAACTATCAAAGAGACCCCTCACAGAATGGGAGAATATCTTCACATGCCATACATCAAACAAGAATCTAATAACCAAAATATACAAAGAGCCAAGCAAACTTAGCCACAAAAAAGCAAATGACCCCATCCAAAAATGGGGTAAGGATATGAAAAGACCATTCAGTACAGAAGAGATCCAAAAGACTAACAAACATATGGAAAATTGCTCCAGGTCATTTATTGTCAGAGAAATTCAAGTGAAGACATCATTGAGATACTGCCTCACCCCTGTGAGAATGGCATACATCAAAAAGGACAGCAGCAACAATTTCTGGAGGGGCTGTGGTTACAGAGGATCCCTTATGCACTGTTGGTGGGAATGTAAATTGGTCCAGTCTCCGTAGAGAGCAGTCTGGAGAACTCTCACAAGGCTAGACATGGTCCTTCCAGATGACACAGTAATTCCTTTCCTAGGGATATATACCAAGGGCTCCATAATGCCCAACCAAAAAGATATGTGTATGCCTTTGTTCTTAGCAGCACAATTCATAATAGCTATAACCTAGAAGCAATCCAGGTGCCCAACAAAAAAGACTGGCTGAGAAAGCTGTGATATATCTACACAATGGACTACTATGCAGCTATTAAGAACAATGAACCCACCTCTTCTGACCCATCTTGGATGGAGCTAGAAGGAATTTTGTTAATTGAACTAAGTCAGAAAGATAAAGATGAAGTTGGGATGATCCAATTTATAAACAGGAGTTGAGAAAGAATGACAGAAAGGCAAACTCAAAGCAGGTTTTGACTGAATTTGGAGTAGGGCACCATAGTAAAAATCTTTGAGTTTATGACGAGGGCGGATGTTCGGCTTCACTGGGGGGGAGGGGATAGTACACAGTCTTTTGGTGGTGGGAATGGTGTTTATGCACACACCTATTCATTTGTTGTCATATATATTACTATTTAATTAATATGAGAGGGGAAAAATTGATTGACTGTCTCAAACTTTTTAACACACAGAACATAAGCTAAGTGTTTGATAGGTTGACTCTCTTAAAAGCTTAGACCAGGGATAACAGAAGCAACCAGTGGCACAGCTATATACAAATAATGTCAAAGGACATAAATTATGGTGATGTTGGGTATTATACAGTAAATCCTAACAAAGGGATTTTTCAAAGTTAACCCAATTGCCAAATACTGTGATTATAGCAATAACTATTTTCTTCTTAAACCCTAAGGCAGAAGGAACCTCCTGCTTCCTCTATAGAGCCTATATTTCTCCCAGTACTGGAACTTCTGGGGTGGGGCTCACTTCGAGAAGACTACAGAAATTGGGAATGATTCTTTAAAGCAGCAGTATTGATGTGTACCACACTCCTCACTCCTCAAAGAAACAATCAACAGGCAAAGGAGAGCAAGCCTCATGACAGCAGCAGCAGCAAAGAGCCAGTAAGAGAACCCTCTAAAAAAATCCAGAAACAAAAACTGGTCATCAAGATTCATCGCAGAGATTTTTTTTTTCTCCAAAGAGACAATTACATTGGCAAAAACTCATGTAACTAAGAAAACTGGTTATTCAGGTAAATTTGTATATCTCATGTGGCCTATGTGTCATTAATATAACAGCCAAGTAGGGGAGATGGCTTAGAGAAAACTGATTGTTTCAAATCCTGTCTTGGTCCACCTGACATGAGGACAAACTGCTACTCCTTCCCAGGGGGTAGCAGATTTACTGTACTTTTTAATTAATTATTATTATTATTATTATTTATTATTATTATTTTACCAGAGCACTGCTCAGCTCTGGTATATGATAGTCAGGGATTGAACCTGGGACTTAGGAGCTTCAGGCATGAAAGTCTCTGCATAACCATTATGTTATCTACCCTCACCCTCTCTTTTATTCAATAAATACATTCTTTATATATCATATGTGTAAATTCTTATTCCAATTGTACAGGAAGAACCTACTGCTAGCCAGTTACAAATTTAAAAAAAAGAAAGAGAAAGAGAGAAAAAGAAAGAAAGGAAAGAAGGAAGGAAAGAAGGATGGAAGGAAGGAAGAAACAAAAGAAAGAAAGGAGAAAGGCTAATCCTGGAGCAATGGAATCCTGCATGCTTAAATCCCTACTTAAGAAAAAGACAAAGAAAAGCCATTAAGTGTTTTGAACCTTTCAGACTAGCACTTCTACTAGAATTCTAGAAGGTCCCCAAGGGTTACATTCATGCATAAAGGTAGAATCACTGTTGTTAAGCTTGATTTGAGTTGTTTAACAATTGTTTTTGAAGTAACTAGTGTCAGACTATGTTAAATCCAGAGCATTTGAACAGCCATACTCTGGGGCACACAGAGCACATGAATAAATTATCTGCTATTGTGCAAGACAGAGCGCATTTTGATGACAAAAACAGGAGTGTTCCATGGACTGCAGGAATGTCGGATGTGACCAAGAGATAATTGTTCCTGAACAAGGTCTTCTAGAATTTTTAATTTCTCCCTGGGTAAGGGCCACTGCTAAACCCAGACGGCTTATTAGAAAGCCAGTCGAGGCAGGGAGTTTTGTAAGGAGCAGTGGCTAAAAGAATTGGGGGTGTTGCCTAGGTAATAGCTGGGAGGGATGAGTCTCTATCTCATTGGTATTAACTCAGCAATCTGTTGTGAGCTCACTAGGGGGGGTTATGAAATCAGAGGGGCACGCTGAGGGACCAGCTTCAGAGTAAATGACTGCATCAAAAGCTTCCAACAAATCCCTTCCCAGCAGGTTGGTACTGACCTCAACCACTAGGGGATGGATGTGTCCTTTAACACCATCAGAATTTTCCCAGAAATAAGATTCTCTTGTTAGGAAAGCCTGGGAGCACCCTCCCACACCAGCAAGGTACTGGCCAGGAAGGAGGGGCCCGGTAGGCGGTACTTCCAATCATTTCAAAACGGTCCTATCAGATACTGTTTTGATGATAATGGCCTTATAATATAGTTTGAGATCTGAGAGTATGATGCCTCCATTTCGGTTTCTTTTCCTCAAGATGGTTTTGGCAATTGTAGGTGTCTTCTGGTTCCAGATAAATGATTGTAGTTTTTGTGCTATTCTCTTAAAGAAGCTTGGTGGAACACTGATGGGTATAGCGTTAAATTTGTACATGGCTCTGGGAAGAATATTCATTTTGATGATATTGATTCTTCCAATCCATAAGCATGGTATGTATTTCCATTTCTAGCTATCATTTTCTATTTTGTTGAATAGTGACTCATAGTTTTCAGTATGGGGCTATTTGTTTTCTTGTTGAGTTTGGCAAGCTCTATACATATTTTGGTTATTAACTCTTGTCTGATCTATGGCATGTAAAGATCTTCTCTTATTCTGTGAGGGGTCTCTTGTTTTGGGTAGTGGCTTCTTTTTCTGTGCAGAAGCTTTTTAATTAGATGTAGTCCCATAGGTTTATGCTTGCCTTAGTCTTCTTTATAATTGGACTAGTTTCATTGATGTCTATAAAATTTATGTGGAAAAGAGTTCTGCCACTATTTTCCTTTAAGTAGCAGATAGTTTCTGGTCTAACATACAAGTCCTTGATCCACATGGAATTTACTTTTGTGTTTGGTGAAATATAGTGATTCAGTTTCATTGTTCTGCATGTTTCAACCCATTTATTCCAACACCATTTGCTAAAGAGACTCCCCATTCCCCATTTAATTGTCTGGGCACCTTTGTCAAAGATTAGATGTCCATAGGTGTGGGGACTTACTTCCAGGCTCTCAATTCTATTCCACTGGTCAGTGTGTCTATTCATGTTCCAATACCAAGCAGTTTTGATGAAACTGACCTTATAATGCAATTTGAGATCTGGGAGAGTGATGCCTCCAGTTTTGTTCTTTCTTCTCAAGATTGTTTTGACAATTCTAGGTCTTTTCTGGTTCCAGATAAACATTTGTAGCTTTTGGTCTGTTCTCCAAAAAATGTGGTTGGGATCGTGATGGGAATAGCATTAAATTTGCATATGGCTCTGGGTAGTATATTCATTCTAATGATGTTAATCCTTCCAACCCATGAACATGGAATATCTCTCCACTTCTTTGTGTCTTTTTCTATTGAGTAGCAAGACTTTCACTTCTTTTGTTAGGTTTATTCCTAGATATTTTATTGTTTTTGTTGATATAGTAAACAGAATTGATTTCTGGATTTCACCTTCTTCTAACTTAGTGTTTGCATAGAGGAATGCCGCTGACTTTTGCATGTTAATTCTGTAGCCTGGCACCTTCTTCTAGTCTGTATCCCTTTAATTCCTTGCTCCTGCCTGATTGCTATGGTAAGAACTTCCAACACTATGTTGAATAGTAATGGTGATAGTGGGCAGCCCTGTCTAGTACCTGATCTAAGGGGAAATGATTCCAGCTTTTCACCATTGGGTATGATGTTGGCTGTAGGTTTGCTATATATGGACTCCACTATCTTGAGGAATTTTCCATCTATTCCCTTTTTCTGTATGTTTTGATCATTAAGGGATGCTGTATTTTGTCAAAGGCTTTCTCTGCATCTATAGATATGACCATGTGGTTTTTGGTTTTGCTTTTATTGATGTGGTGGATCACATTGATTGATTTACAAATATTAAACCAACCTTGCATCCCTGGGATAAAACCCACTTGGTCATGGTGAGCAAACTTTTTAATATACTGCTGTATCTGGTTGGCTAGAATTTTGTTCAATATTTTAGCATTTATGTTCATCAGAGATATTAGTCTGTAGTTTTCTCTTTTGGTTGTGTCTCTGTCTGCTTTTGGTATCAAAGTGATGTTGGCTTGAAGGGAATATTCCAGTGTCTTCAATGTTCTGGAAGACTTTTGAAAGTAGAGGTATTCTTCTTTGAAGGTTTTATAGAATTCATTTGTAAAACCATCTGGTGGAGGGCTTTTACTTTTGGGAAGTTTTTTATAACTGTTCCAATTTCATTAGCTGTGATGGGCCTGTTCATGTTAGCTAGTTCCTCTTTAATTAATTTTGGAAGTTCATAGGTATCTACGAAATAATCCATTTCTTCCAGGTTCTCTAGCTTGGTGGCATAGAGTTGTTCATAGAAGTCTCACATGCTATGCTGAATTTCCGCAGTGTCTATTGTGATATCTCCTCTTTCATTTATGATCCGATTTATTTGGGTCTTCTCCATTTTTTTGTTTTGTGAGTCTGGCTAATGGTTTGTCGATTTTGTTCACTCTTTTGAAGAACAAACATTTTTTTTCATTGATATTTTGTATGGTTTATTTTCAATGTCATTTATTACTGCCCTAATTTTAGTTACTTCTGTCCTTCTGGTTGCTTTAGGGTTCCTTTATTATTCTTCTTACAGGTCTTTAAGATGTGCAATCAGGCTGTTTATTTGTGCTTTTCTTGTTATCTAGTATGTGCTTGTATGGCTATGAACTTCCCTCTTAGTACTGCCTTAGTTGTGTCCCAAATATTTTGATAGCTTGCATCTTTTCATTGAACTCTTGAAACATTTTGATTTCTTCCTTTATTTCCTTGTTGACCCAGTAGTTGTTAAGTAGTATACTGTTGAGCTTCCACATTTGGGGACTATTACTAATCTTTTTGTTGATTGTTAAGTGTTACTTTAATTCCACTGTGGTTTGAGAAGATTCTTGGGATGATTTCAATGCTCTTGAGTTTGCTGATGCTGTCTTTGTGGCCTAACATATGGTCTATCCTTGAGAATAACCCATATGGACTTGAGTAGAATGTGTATTCCAGTTTCTTGGGATGAATGACTCTGAAAATGTCCAGTAGTTCTACTTTATCTATCTCCTCGTTTAGCTCCCTCATTTCTTTATTGATTTTCTGCCTAGATGATCTGTCACATTGAGAGAGTGGGGTGTTGAGATCCACTACTATGACTGTGTTGCTGTTAATATATTGCTGTAACTCTTTCAGTAGATTCTTGATGTATTTAGATGGCTTCTCATTGGGTGCATAGATATTAATAATTGTTAAGTTCTCTTGATTGACTGATCTCTGAGCATTAAATAATGTCCATCCCTATCTTTTTAAATTTTATTGATTATAAAGTCTATTGTGTCAGATATGTTAATAGTTCCTCCTGGCATTTTTTGTGGGCCATTGGCTTGTATGATAGTTTTCCATCCTTTCACTTTGAGTCTGCGTTTGTCTTGTTGAGTTAGGTGGTTTTCCCGTAGACCACATAATGTTGTGTTGTGTTTTCTGATGCATCTTCCTACTCTGTGCCTTTTAATAGTTGAATTCAGGCCATTGACATTTATTGATATCAAAGATTGAAGATATTTTAACGCCATTCTTATAGAGTTTTAGAGTGTTATAATATATGGCATATTTATGGTGGTCAGACTGTTTATAAGAGACCTTTCAGAACTTCTTTCAGTAGGCTTGGTGATAATTGATTCCTTCAACTGTTGCTTGTCTGAGAAGGCCTTTATGCCTCCATCTAGTCTGAATGACAGTCTAGCAGGATACAGTCGTCTTGGTTGAAAGCCTTTCTCATTGAGCACTCCATAGATATCTTTTTGTATGGAGAAGTCTGCTGCTAATCTCATGGGTTTTCCTCTGTAGGTGACTCTTTGTTTTTCTCTTGCAGCCTTCAGGATCCTTTCTTTATCCTTATTCCTTTCCATTCTAAATATGCTATGTCTTGGTGTCTTTAAGTCTGGGTTAATTCTGTTTGGGACCCTCTGGGCTTCTTGAAATTTTATGTTTTTGATGTTGTCTAGATTAGAGAGTTCTCACTATTATGTCTTAAGACTTATTACTTAAGAATGCTTTCATCTCCTCCCTCTCTTTCTTCCTTTGGTAAACCAATAATGTGTATATTATTTCTCTTGAAGTCATCACATAGGTCTTTGTTGTTGTTTTCAGTATCTCCTAATCTCTATTTGAGATCTCTTACTTCTTTCTTAGTTGTCTCTAATTGTCCATGATCTTGCTAATTCTGTCTTCAGCCTCATTTATTTTAGTCTCTCTCCCCTCTACTGTTTTCTGGAGTTCATCTATTTTGTTACCCTGTTCTGATTCTGTTTTTAGCTTGTTCAGTAGTTGTGTTCTTAGCTCATCTATTTCAGCTTTAAGCTCTCTAATATTCATGAGATAGTGTTTTCTTCCACAGTCTCATTGGTTGTTTCTGCATTTCTGATGACAATTTTTTCAAACTCTTTACTAACTCCTGTGATTATTTCCTTATCTAGTGTTTGGATCGTGACCTCACTATTTTGTGGTTCAACCTTTGGGGGGGCTTTTAGCTGGACTCTTGTCCTGGTTCATTTTCCAATATTTCTTTTTGTTGGTCTGCCCATTTTATATAGTATTTTATGAGGTCCCTCTCTCAGTACTTTTCAAATTACTGATCCCTCTTGCCTGGATTGACTTGTGTAATTAAAGGGTTCACAGTTGTGGAAATTGTCAGTTGTTTCAATATTATTTTAATCCCTCATTTGGAGCACAGTGGCTTTAAAAGCCTCTTTTGTTCTTTTTCTTCCCTGTAGGCTGTGAGAGCCTGAGGACTTTTAAACTATAAGTAGGCTTCTTAGCTTAATCACTCATTCCTGAATAAGAGATACAGCAAGGTGGGGCAGAGATAATCCAGTGCTTATGCAAAGCCCCAAAGCTAGGCCACTGAGGTATAGATCTTCTCCTGAGTTTCCTGGTTAGTTCTCTGTCCCCTGATGTTAGCACAGGGTCTCCCCACCGATGCTCCATATTCTGAGGGCAGGTGCAATAGAGACTCACAGTTGCATTTGGTGAGTCTCGGGAGAATCCTCTCCTCCCTTCAGCTGTCTTTTTGTTGGTGAAACAGACTGGAGGTGGTGTCTCAACTGGTAAACTACTGGACTGTTACCAGCCACTTAATCTCTCCCTAGGCTCCTGTCTATTCATGAGCCATACGTTTTTGAACTCACCGATGATTTGGTCGGTTCCTGAAGTCATACTAGTCCTGTCTTGTTGCTGTTCGAGATGGTATCCTTTTGTGTCAGCTTTCTGGTGGGGTGATCTCCAGCAGAAAGGCAATCGACCAGTTCTTTCTCGCTCACTAAAGGGACGAAAAACAAAGCAAAGACACTGGGAAGATGATGTGTTCTCAAAATCTCATTTATTAGTAGGTGGGCAAGAGTTTAAATAGAAAACAAGACAAAGAACATATCTCAAACATTTCAGAAATTACAGGTTTCTTAAAGGTCAGCTTGCCCCAAAGGTAGGGGGCTGGTATAACAGGAATTGATGAGATACAAGACAGTTATTCTCTATGACGCAAGCAACTTAATTATCCAAAGGTATTTGAGAGAAGCATAGGGGTTAAACCAGAAGGGTGATACAGAGAAAAGATGGATATCAAAAGGCCACATAGTTTGGAATTTCTCTTGTCTGGGGTCTGAGGTGTATGATGCAGTGTGAGATAAGATGTGTTCTCCTCTGTTATCAGAAGGTGAGGTGACTTTGAGTAAGTGAATCTTAAAGTAGGCAGCCATGTGGCCTGCAGTTAATGGAAAGGGGTATTGAGGTTTCTGTGGGTTTGAGAGTCAAGAAGGGAAGAACTTAGTCTGAGAGATGGTTTCTCCCCTTTGCTCACCTCGGTTGAGAGAGACTAACAAGAGGGTATCTTCTCAGACCTCCATCCAAGGATGGGGGGAGTTCTCCCTAAGCTCTATCAAGCTTACACATAGCCCCACACTTTCTTATTCCTAGTTGACCCAGGAGAGGAGAGGAGAGAAACCCAGCTACTGCTCCTCCATTGCCCCACCTCTGGAAGTCTCCCTGATTCAGTTCTATACAGAGTACTAAGTAGGATAATTCCAAAAGCGATCTAGGAGTTAAAATCTGCTTGATCCTCTCCTTTCTGTGATTTCTGCTCACTAATATTTAACTGATAGCTATTCACTGCAATGACTTTATTACCATCTGATTTGGAAAATGTTAGCTAGCTATGGTTGTTATTGTTTTGACATTTTAGAAATTCACTCCCTTGCTACAGCAGCTCAATAAAATAAGCAAAATAACCCTTCAAGAAGCAGTCAATAGTTTATATGAAATCTTGATGGTGATTGACGTACTTGATTTTATTCTCTACCAGCTATTAGTGGCACAGGTCAAAAGAACTATAAGTCAACTGAAACTTCAAATGAGCTTACATCTCTCTTCTGCAGATAAATGAGACCCCAATGCACCCCACAAAGCATAGCTCAGAAATCAAAATGTCATCTTTGGCTGATGTACAACAACAGAGAAATTGTACTTTTCAAGTAGACTTAAATGCCACACTGAGGAGCTTTTAAAATAAATCACTGCTAAACCCCAGGCCCAAATTCAAAGGTAATGACACCTATTAAGTTGTGGCATCCCTAAAAGAGTCTCAGGGTCGAATAAGGAGGACTCAGAAAGCAAGACAACAAAAAAGAGTCCAGGGACCTCCTAGTTGCACCAATAGGAACATTACTTACCAAAATAGGAATGATTTGTCAAGACAACATTAACACTCACTGAGCACCATCACTGGGCCAGGGGTTGTCAAGAACAAAGAAGTAAGATGTCATTGTGCCCTTCCTATGAACCGATGAGTGGAGCTGAAGCCCTTCTGTTGCATCATTCACATTTAGTGTCAATCTGAATTGAGTAGCAGCTGAAATTCTAGCCATTGTATTGTTATACCATTTCAGCATCAAGACAAGACAATGGAGCAAACTCATCAACTGTTTGATTGACTGTGCACCTACTAAAGGTCAGTCTGTCTCCACTTGTTTCACACATGCATTCTCAGTACTGGAAGAGGGAGAAAAGTGCAAGCCATGACTGGCATGTTCACAGGCTTATTTATCACCTGCTTGTCCTGACCCAAATGCACAGTGTTTTTAAGAAGTATAAAAAAGCTATTAATATATTGTTGTAGCTCTTTCAGTAGATGTTTGATGTATTTGTTTATTATTATTATTTTTTATTTATTTTATTTCTAAAAAGGAAACACTGACAAAACCATTAGATAAGAGGGGTACAACTCCACACAATTCCCACCATCAGAACTCCATATCCCATCCCCTCCCTTGATAGCTTTCCTATTCTTTAACCCTCTGGGAGTATGGACCCAAGATCATTTTGGATGCAGAAGGTTGAAGGTCTTCTGTAATTGCTTCCACGCTGAACATGGACATTGACAGGTCGATCCTAACCCTCAGCCTGCCTCTCTCTTTCCCTAGTGGGGCAGGGGTTCTAGGGATTAGAAATCCAGGACACATTGGTGTGGTTGTCTGTCCAGGAGTCTGATTGGCATCATGGTAGCATCTGGAACCTGGTGACTGAAAAAAGAATTAACATATAAAGCCAAACAAGTTGTTGACTAATCATGAACCTAAAGGCTGGAATAGTGCAGATGAAGAGTTGGGGGGTCTCAGTTTTGTAGCTAGCTAGTAGGCCTATTTTAGTTATATTCCAAAGGGCCTGTGGCTATTCTAGTGTTTTTTTTTTTTAATGGTCTCTCATTGTGTGTATAGATGTTAGTAACCGTTAAGACCTCTTGATTGATCCTCTGAGCATTAAGTAATGTCCATCCCTATCTCTTTCTAATTTAATTTTTTAAGGTCTATTTTGTCAGATATAAGAATAGCTGTTCCTGCCCTTTTTCTGTTCTGTGATCCATTGGCTTGTATGACAATTTTCCATCCTTTCACTTTGAATCTGTGTTTGTCTTGTTGAGTTAGGTGGGATTTCTGCTGAAAATATATGGTTGAGTTGTGTTTCTTGATCTACCTTCCTACTCTGTCCCTTTTCATGGGTGAATTCAGGCCAATTATTCTTACTGATATAAAAGAATTAAGATACTTTAATGCCATTATTCTAGACTATTAGAGTGTCCTAATATATGGCATGTGTTTGGATATGTGATTGTTTATAAGAGACCTTTCAGAACTTCTTTCAGGGCATGCTTGCTGATAGTTGATTCTTTCAACTGTTGCTTGTCTGAGAAGGTTTTTATGCTTCCATCTAGTTTGAATGGCAGTCTAGCTGCATACAATAGTTGAGAGCCTTTCTCATTGAGCACTCGATAGATATTTTGTCATTCTCTTCTGGACTGTAGTATTTGTGTAGAGAAGTCTGCTGCTAATATTATGGGTTTTCCTCTGAGGGTGATTCTTTGTTTTCATCTTGCAGCCTTCAGGATCCTTTCTTGATCTTTGTTCCTTTTCATTCTAAATATAATGTGTCTTGGTGTCTTTAAGTGTGGGTTAATTCTGTTTGGGACCCTCTGGGCTTCTTGAAACTTTATGTCTTTGATGTTGCCTATATTCGAGAGTTCTCAGCTATTATGTCCTGTAGAATGCTTTCTTCTCCTCCCTCTCTGCTTCTGGTAAACCAATGCAAATATTACTTGTATGAAGTCATCCCATATGTCTCTGTTGTTTTCAATATCACTTAATCTCTTTTTGAGATCCCTTACTTTTCTTAGTTTTCTCTAATTCATCCTCAATCTTGCTAATTCTGTTTTCTGCCTCACTTATTCTGTTCTTTACCCACTGTTTTGTTCTGTAGCTCAACTATTTTGTTACCCTGTTCTGATACTGTATTATCTTGTTCAACTAGTTGTGCTCTAAGCTCATGTATTCCATCTTTAAGCTCTCTGATTACCTCAAGATAATTAGCGTTTTCTTTCAGTCTCATTTGTTGTTTCCCCATTTCTTATAATATTAATTTCAAAAGCTTTCCTCACTCCTGTAGCTATTGCATCAATTAGTGTAATGGTAGAGGATTTCAACACCCCACTCTATCAGATCATCCAGGTAGAAAATCAATAAAGAAATGAAGGAATTAAATGAAGAAATAAATACACTAGAAGTACCGGACATTTTCAGAGTCTTTAACTGCAAGAAACTGGAATGCACATTCTATTCAAGTACACATGGGTCATTCTCAAGGATAGACTGTATGTTGGGCCACAAAGACAGTGTCAACAAACTCAAGATCAGTAAAGTCACCCCAAGCATCTTCTCCGACCATAGTGAAGTTAAATTAACACTTAGCAACAAACAAAAAATTAGTAAAATTCTCAAAATATGGAAACTCAACAATACACTACTTAACAACTACTGGGTCAGAGGAATCTAAGGAAGAAATACAAATGTTTTGAGAATTCAATGAAACTGATGGCATGAGCTATCAAAATATTTGAGACACAATTAAGGCAGTACTGAGAGGGAAGTTCATAGTCATAAATCACACATTGGGAAACAACAAAAAGCTCAAATAAGGAGACTGATTGCACACATTAAAGACCTAGAAGATGAAGATCAAAGGAACCCTAAAGCATCCATAAGGATGAAATAACTAAAGTTAGAGCAAAAATAAATAACATTGAAAAAATAAGAGAACCATACAAAAGATCAACGAAGCCAAATGTTGGTTCTTAGAAAGGGTAAACAAAATTGAAAAAATTTTAACCAGACTCACAAAACAAAAAAGGGAGAAGACCCAAATAAATTGGATTGTAAATGAAAGAGGAGATATCACAACAAACACCACAGAAATCCAATATATCATGTGAGGCTTCTATGAACAACTGTATGCCACAAGGTAAAGAAACTAGAAGAAATGGATAAATTCCTAGATACCTAAAAACTTCCAAAATTAAACAAAGAGGATCTAGAAAATATGAACAGGCCAATCACAGCCAATGAAATTGTAACAGTTATCAAAAACCTTCACAAGAATAAAAGTCCTGGACAAATGAATTCTACAAAGCCTTCAAGAAAGAGTTAATACCTCTACTTTTAAAACTCTTCAAAAACATTGAAGTCATAGGAATACTACTTTCTAACTTCTATGAAGCCAACATCACCCTGATACAAAATGCAGTGAAAGATACAAAAAAAAAAAAAAGAAAAAGGAAATTACAGACTAATATCTCTGATGAACATAAATGCTAAAATATTGAACAAAATTCTAGCCAACCAGATACAGCAGTATATTAAAAAGTTTGCTCACCATGACCAAGTGGGGTTTATCCCAGGGATGCAAGGTTGGTTTAATATTTGTAAATCAATCAATGTGATCCACCACATCAATAAAAGCAAAACCAAAAACCACATGGTCATATCTATAGATGCAGAGAAAGCCTTTGACAAAATACAGCATCCCTTAATGATCAAAACATACAGAAAAAGGGAATAGATGGAAAATTCCTCAAGATAGTGGAGTCCATATATAGCAAACCTACAGCCAACATCATACCCAATGGTGAAAAGCTGGAATCATTTCCCCTTAGATCAGGTACTAGACAGGGCTGCCCACTATCACCATTACTATTCAACATAGTGTTGGAAGTTCTTACCATAGCAATCAGGCAGGAGCAAGGAATTAAAGGGATACAGACTAGAAGAAGGTGCCAGGCTACAGAATTAACATGCAAAAGTCAGCGGCATTCCTCTATGCAAACACTAAGTTAGAAGAAGGTGAAATCCAGAAATCAATTCTGTTTACTATATCAACAAAAACAATAAAATATCTAGGAATAAACCTAACAAAAGAAGTGAAAGTCTTGCTACTCAATAGAAAAAGACACAAAGAAGTGGAGAGATATTCCATGTTCATGGGTTGGAAGGATTAACATCATTAGAATGAATATACTACCCAGAGCCATATGCAAATTTAATGCTATCCCCATCAAGATCCCAACCACATTTTTTGGAGAACAGAACAAAAGCTACAAATGTTTACCTGGAACCAGAAAAGACCTAGAATTGTCAAAACAATCTTGAGAAGAAAGAACAAAACTGGAGGCATCACTCTCCCAGATCTCAAATTGCATTATAAGGTCAGTTTCATCAAAACTGCTTGGTATTGGAACATGAATAGACACACTGACCAGTGGAATAGAATTGAGAGCCTGGAAGTAAGTCCCCACACCTATGGACATCTAATCTTTGACAAAGGTGCCCAGACAATTAAATGGGGAATGGGGAGTCTCTTCAGCAAATGGTGTTGGAATAAATGGGTTGAAATGTGCAATAGAATGAAATTAAACAAGTATCTTTCACCAAACACAAAAGTAAATTCCTAGTACATCAATAACATAGGTGCTAAAATATTGAACAAAATTCTAGCCAACTGGATACATCAGTAAAAAAAAAAAAAAATCTCTATCCTACCATTTAAAATAGAAGAATAAATACAAATTTCATTAAGAATATATATATATGTGAAGTATTTAAAAGTGTTTTGTAAGGGAAGTGGCAGATAAGAAGACAGGAAACTGGATTTGTGGGTGAAGAAATCACAAGAGATTTACCCTATTCAATTTCCATCCTGTACACAGTCATTTGTATGCCAGTTATACAGGGTAACTTTAAGTATTTCTTCCCTGGTAGGTTCCCAAATAACACTGAAAGTATTCCATAAGCCTGATTTCTATTCAACAGGACTCAGAAAACATGTTTAATCATAAGCATAGATACTACTACAAACTCAACCAAGAAAAAAGGTAATAAGCAGTAATGGCACACTCTTCTGATTGTACACTGTATCATGTGCTCTCAAAGACCTGGTTTCTTAAAAATTTTTCTTTATAAAATGGAAATATTTGGAAGACCATATAAGAGGGGTACAATTCTACACAATTCCCATCACCAAAACTCTGTAACTAATCCCCTCCCTTGAAAGCTTTCCTATTTTTTAAAAAAAATTTATATTTATTTATTTTCCTTATTGTTGCCCTTGTTGTTTTTCATTGTTGTTGTAGTTATTATTGTTGCTGTTATTGATGTCATCATTGTTAGATAGGAGAAATGGAAAGAGGAAGGAAAGATGGGGAGGAGAGAAAGATAGACACCTGCAGACTTGCCTCACCCCCTGTGAAGTGACTCCCCTGTAGGTGGGGAGCCCGGGGCTCTAGCCAGTATCCTTAAGCCGGTCCTTGTGCTTCGTGCTACGTGCACTTAACACTCTGCGCTACCACCCAACCCCCAGCTTTCCTATTCTTTATCCCTCTGGGAGTATGGACACAGGATCATTAGTGGGGTGCAGAAGGTGGAAGGTCTAACTTCTGTAATTGCTTCCCTGTTGAATATGGGCGATGGCAGGTCGATCCATACTACCAACCTGTCTCTCTCTTTCCCTAGTTTGGCAGGGCTCTGGGGAGGCGGGGCTCCAGGACACATTAGTTGGGTCATCTGCCCAGGGAAGTCAGGTTGGCATCATGGTAGCATCAGGAAGCACTGTAATGAAGCTGGAAGTTTGACATTCCACACCTGAAGTCTCTGGACATAGTCCGAAGTGATACATGCCGAGGTGGTACTGGTTGCATTGATTAGATTGGGATCAGCAGATGCAGTATAAATTGGTATGAATTGAGAGAAGCATGTAGGAAAGTAAGCCCCACCCCAGAGGTTCCTGGACTGGGAGAATTATGGACTTTATAGAGAAAGGGGAAGGTTCCTGCTGCCTTAGGGTTTAAGAAGGCAATAGATAGTTATTGTTATAACCAAATTATTTGTCAATTGAGTTAACTTGGAAAATCCCATTGTTAAGGATTTTCTGAATCCTATAAGACCTCACCTTAATTTATGTCCTCAAATTCCATTTACATATAGCTTTATCTTATAAAATAACACCACCAGTTGTTTCTGTTCTCCCTGGTCTAAGCTTATAGGTGATTTAATATTTCAAAGAACAAGTCATTATTAGGAATGTATTAACAATTTAAGCCCACAGTTAAAATTCAATCTGTTTACCAATTTGAAGTCTTAAGTGCTTAGACTGAAGGAATATATACTCAGAGCTATGGTCTATGCATCAAAAAGTTTGAGACATTTAATCCATTTTCCTCTCTCGTATTAATTAAATAGTGATTTGTGAGACTATGAGTTAACAGGAGTGTATATTAACACCATTCCCACCACCAACAGTCTGTGTCTCTCCACTACCACCACCCCACAATGAAGCTGAACATCTACCCTTTCCTTCCACCTAGAGATTTTTACTTTGCTGCCCTACTCCAAACTCAGTCAGATTATACTTTGAGTTTCCCTTTCTGTTCTTCTTTCTCAACTTCTGTTGATGAATGGGATCATCCTGTACTCATCTTTGTCTTTCTGACTTGTCTCACTGAACACAATTCCTTCTAGCTACATCCAAGATGAGTCAGAGAAGGTGGGTTCATTATTAATAGCTGCATAGTATTCCATTGTATAAATATACCACTGCTTTCTCAGCCATTCATTTGCTGTTGGGCACCTGATTTGCTTCCAGGTTTTAGCTACTGCAAGTTGTGCTGCTATGAACATAGGTTTATACATATCCTTTTGGTTGGGTGTTATGGAGTCCTTGGGATATGTCCCTAGGAGAGAAATTACTGGGTCATATGGGAGGTCTATTTCTAGACTTGTGAGGGTTCTTCAAACTGCTCTCCACAGAGGCTGGACCAATTTGCATTCCCACCAGCAGTGTAGGAGGGTTCCTTTGTTCCCACAACCTCTCCAGCATTTTTGTTACTGCTATTATTTTTTATGTATGCTATTCTCACAGGGATGACGCGGCATTTCAATGATGTCTTTATTTGTATTTCTCTGACAATGAGTGACCTGAAGCAATTTTTCATATGTCTGTTGGCCTTTTGGATCTCTCCTGTAGTGAATTTTCTGTTCATATCCTATGCCCATATTTGGATGGGGTTACTTGCTATTTTGTTGCTAAATCTGGTGAACTCTTTTGGTTATTAATCTCTTGTCTGATGTATGGCATATGAATATCTCTCATTCTGTGAGTGGCCTCTTTGTTTGAGTGATGGTTTCTTTTGCTGTGCAGAAGCTTTTCAATTTGATGTAGTCCCATTATTTGTTTTAGTCTTCTAAATTGGGTTTGTATCATTAAAGATGCCCTTGAGGTTTAGTGGGAAAGTGTTTCACCAATAAGTATTTGATAGTTTCTGTTCTAACATCCAGGAGAGACCTAGGTTTAAGCCCTAGTCCTCACCTGCAAGAGGGGTAAGCTTCATGAACTCTCTGCCCCATCAAAGATCGAAAATGAAAAAGATAGTAATAATAAAACTTAAGATTTTGTTCTAGGAGTCCAGAGGAGCACAGAGTTCTAGATGCATCATTTCTATGTGATCATGGACTCATCAAATAGCAACTGGGGGATTTCCTGTCACTGGTGTTACCTTTGGTCCAGAAGTATCAAGCTCAATAATTCTCAAATAACCTGATGTAATTTAGTTTTAAGCGATGATGATGATTCACAAGGTGAGAAATAAAAGCTTTGTATCCATTATGTTCTTCACAGTTTGCAATACAATATTTTGTTGCATAATCCTACTATCACTTTCCACTGTATCCCTCTTAGCTCTGAATAAAAAGTTTTGCAAATGGATTGTTACTAAAGATTCATTCTATTAAGGTAAATGACCTCCACATTGTTTTAGTAAATGACCAGACACCGATCATAAACTTACATTGTACCCACTTCATATCTACCTTCAGTGCTGCATTGTGAAGACCTACTATGAAGCCATTTTCATGTGTACAGAAGGAAAGAAGTTGTATAGTGAACTAATTACAGAAAAGTACTGACTGAAAGATATCTAGTATAAATTAGAAAGAACTATAATGAATGAACTCCCCACACTGAACGATTGGAGAATTAAATGTTCAGGAAACAATAGCATCAAATAAAAATATCAGTAACAGACTTTACCATCAATGATAGCCAACTTACTACACACATGGTCTTATATGAAAATAATCTTCCTCAGATGTGTTCTGATATTGGGGCAGCTTGGAACATTCCTACTTATGACCACAGAATGTGAGCTCAGATCTACAGGAATGCAGAGGTCACATAGGCTCCTAAGCTGAATATGGGCCCCAGATTACACCAAATTGAGGGGTTTACAATCAACAATACTTATACACCTTTCCCATATTTGGGAGCTACTCTCTTCCCTGATGCAGCTTTCTGGTCCTTCTTCCAGCCATGACATCATCTCCCCAGACAATAATTAGGATCCACCTGCATATCAGATTTCAGACTCAGGCAAAAAAAAAAAAAAAGAAAAGAAAAAGAAAAAGAAAGGAAAGGAAAGAAAAAACACTAGTATAGTCACAGGCCCTTTGGAATATAGCTACAATATACCTACTAGCTATCTACAAAACGGAGAAACCCCGCCCCCCGAACTCTTCATCTGTACTATTCCAGGCTTTAGGTCCATGATTGGTCAGCAATTTGTTTGGTTTTGTATGTTAACTCTCTTTTCAACCACCAGGTTCCAGATGCTAGCATGATGCCAAACAGACTTCCCTGGACAGACAACCCCACCAATATGTCCTGGAGCTCCACTTCCCCAGAGCCTTTCCCTACTAGGGAAAGAGAGAGATAGGCTGGGAGTATGAATCAACCTGTCAATGCCCATGTTCAGAGGGGAAGCAATTACAGAAGCCAGACCTTCAGCCTTTTGCATCCCACAATGACCTTGGGTCCATACTCCCAGAGGGTTAAAGAATAGGAAAACTATCCGGGGAGGGGGTGGGATACAGAGTTCTGATGGTGGGAATTGTGTGGAGTAGTACCCCTCTTATCCTATGGTTTTGTCAATGTTTCCTTTTTATAAATAAAAAACTTAAAACAAAGAAAATATCTTTCTCTTCTGTATGCTCTCTACTCCTCCCCAAACTAATATGACAATGGCAGGAAATAAAGAGTGCCACATTAGAAAGCCTGCCCACTCCAAGATGCAAGAATTATAAGCCCCCTGCACATGATCAGAAAACATTTTGAAAGAAATGTGTAGATGAACAAGACAACTTTCAAAAATTAAAGTAAGATCCTTTTCATGGCTATTTGTGGTCTAGATTTGTACTTACAATAACACTCAGGAGTCTGTCACCCAGAATGGAAAGCAAAAAATATCACACACTGTTCTTAATAGTTTTAGATAACAGCTGCATGTTTGTGTCTCATGAGTAGCAGAAGCCAATCAGTCACACTGATGCATGGATTTTTTTTCTTTAAGGTAAACGCATTTTCTTCTTTCTAAGAAACTGATGTTTTGGGTGCTGGACAGTGGTGCACCCTGTTAAACGTACATAATATTAAGCACAAGGACCTGTTAAAGGATTCTGGTTTAAGCCCCTGGCTCTCCAGCTGCCTCAAGTTGGGTCACTTCACAAGCAGCAAAGCAGATCTGCAGGTGTCTACCTTTCTCCCTTTCTATCTCCCCCTCCTCTCTCAAACTCTCTCTGTCCTATCCAATAACATGGAAAACAATGGCTGCAGGAGCCATGGATTCATAGTGGAGGCACCAAGCCCCAGAGATAACCCTGTGGGCAAAAAAAAAAAAAAAAAAAAAAAGATGTTTTTATTCTCACTGTGATCCTCTAGGAAAGTTAGTCAATATCATCTAAGTAGGTTATAGACCTTTTAATTGTTACTAAAACATTGTGTTCCTTATAAAGATTCTAATGGTCAGTATTACTATTATTTCAGAATTGAGGAAAGAGGTAATACCTTAACATTAGTATAAGATAACCAACTCTTTTAGAATGATATTAAAAGTATGTTCAAGGTTAACTTACAAATTATTATAATTTCACATTCTGTTAGAAGTTCTTATCTTTTAGCTTTCCGTGTCTTGGTATTCAGTGCTTTAAGTGGATCCCCAGGTATTTTTCTTTTTAGCAAATCAAGCCAGAGCTAAAATTTTCCTTACAAAGGGTTTTCTCCATTGTCAACAAAAAAGACATGAGCTCCCACAAGACACAACCTTCCTTTTTAAATAAATAAATAAATAAATAAATAAAGTAAAACTTTAGCAGCCACCTAACAGAGAAAGTCATTACATAAGCAAGGCCAGCTGCTCCCTGGCTCCATGGATGCTGACCTGGCACATTTGCAACTCCTCAGGCTTTACTCACCTTTCCTTTCCCTGCAACCCTGCCATCAGTGACTGGTGTCTCCAGAAAGAAATGATGATGTTTTCAACCACAAGGAAATTCCTGACATCTTCCTAAAAGTGTAAAGGAATATAGAAATCAAGAATCTCTATATTTGGTCTCTTGGTTTATTTACTGATTTGTAGATGGCCAGAGATAAATATATTTCCTAGTCTGCATGAAAAGAAAAATAGAAGTTTAGGAGTCAAACTCTTTGTCAGCCCCCAGAAATATGATCAGTATGAAAACATTTCTCTTCTCATTCATGGTTCTTTAATGTTTCTTCACTAGAGATTCATTGGACTACATACTTGCCTACTCATTCGTTCTCGTCTGAATGAAACACATTCTCCAAATTGCCCACTGTTCACTCTCTGCTTCTTCATCACAAAGAGAATCTCCTAACACTTTTCCTACTCTTCTGAAATTGGTGATTTCTGTTTCTGAATTTTATAACAGCATGTAACACCCTTAACATCAGTGACTTTGTATCACATACACATAGTAAGTAAATACATACTATTAAACATGGAAAGGTGGGAGGCAAGAAAGAACGAAGAAAGCTCCCTGGTCAAATGACCTCACCAATGTGTCCCAGAGCTCACTTCTCCAGAGCTCTACCCCAGTGGGGAAAGACAGAAACAAGTTGGGGGTATGGATCATCCAGTCAACATGTACATCCATTGGGGAAGCAATTACAGAAGCCAGAACTCACACCTTCTGCATCCCAAAAAGAAATTTGGCCCATATTCCCAGAGGGGTAGACAATAGAAAAATATTACCAGAGCACTCTGAACTCCCATTCTACCAGGGCTACAAGTGTTTGTCACCAAGAGTCCTATTTTTTATACTATCACTGAAAGAAAGCACCAGAGAAAACCAGGCATGGTTTTGCATATCTGAAAGAGAAGAGGAAAAAGGAAGGACACTTGGGAGTCATAATAGGTGTAGATGTGACTTAGAAAGAAAGTGAAGGCAGAATGATAGAAAAAATGGGCAAAAGAAAATAGATATAGAGACAGAAGTAGAACTACAGCAGTTTCCAGTGGAGGGGGGATAGAGACATAGAACTCTGATGGTGGGAACGGTATGAAATTTTATACCTATTATCTTCTAATTTTCTTTTTTTAAATATTTATGTGTTTGTTCCCTTTTGTTGCCCTTGTTGTTTTATTGTAGTAACTGTTGTTGTTGATGTCATCATTGCTGGATAGGACAGAGAGAAATGGAGAGAGAAGTGAAAACAGATGGAGGAGAGAAAGATAGACACCTGCAGACCTGCTTCACTGCTTGTGAAACGACTCCCCTGCAGGTGGGGAGCCAGAGGCTCGAACCGGAATCCTTACGCTGGTCCTTGCGCTTTGTGCCACCTGCACTTAACCCGCTGCTCACCGCCCAACTCCTTATCTTCTAATTTTCTAAATCAAAATTAAATCACTAATTAAAACAAAAGAAGGAAGGAAGACAAACATCATGAAGGTTCCTAGGACGTTTCTTATAAGATAAATGTTGGCATAGCCTTTTGTTAAAGACTGACCCAAATACCTCTCTTCTCAGTTTATTGCTAACCTTCCTATCCATATGTACCCTGCTATTTAACCACCCTGGATGGGGTCTCATGGATCTCCTTTGCTGTGTCCTGAAAATAATGGATTGAAGGGCATGGATGAAGATGAAACACAGAAACCTGAAGCCAGGAAACTTCATCTAGGGTTTCATACTTACCTAAGGTACATTTTCATTTGGCTCTTAATTTGCTCCACTATGCCTTTCCCTAGGAGTCTAATATAGAATCATCTCCAGGGACAGAGCTCCCAGTTAATTTTACTGACTCTTAATTACTATGTCTGAAATTATAACTTCTCACTGATTTCCAACTAGAATGCACCATAAAGCTTGAGACACTTTTTCCTTCTAGGAAAAAAATATTAACAGTGTTGGCTCCAGAACTTACTCTTTTTAGCTTCTGACTTTGACATCTTACACACCTGGTTTCCAAGATGTTGGAACACCTGGCTGTGCTCATCTACATCAACTGCCAACATGAGAAACTGGAAAGATTTATCACCTGTCATAGTCCATGGGAAGAACTATTCTCCTTGACCTACTTAGATACAAGAGTAGCTCCTGGACAGTAAATTTCAGTGTAAGAGAGAGTACATACTTTTTTTTAGGATGGTTCATGAGTTCTGAAATTAATTTCGTTATGTTTCCTTGAAGATTTGTTCAAGTTAAAAGTGCTAACTTGATTAGCCACGACCTTCTCGTGGTGCATCCCGTGAGTACCCATTCATTGGGGAAACTGACGATCCTTCCTAGCCGACTGAATCCACATGGATCCCAGTCACTTTCAAAGCCAGAAACAAGCAGCTCCTGACAGCTTTCAACCTGACGTTGTTGACTGGCTACGGAAGAAGGGCAAACGCTAGAAGAAGAAGTGTGGTCAGAGCAATGAAAGAAGAGATGCTGTAGATTCAATATACGAATGAGATGGCAACTAGATTCTGAGACAAGCAATACCTAGTTACAAAGTCAAGTGCACTTCCTTTGTTTTCTTGAGTTATTGCAGTAGAGATTCTGTTTCTTGATCCTGATTCTACTAACACAAGTGAAAAAAATTCAACTTTTGAAGCAGAATTAATAATTACAGTTCCCTAGATTTATTAAGTTTTGAAAAGTGGTTGTTGTTCTCCAGTTGGGTAGAAACATTTGCCATGAGGGGGTTTGGTTTTGTGAGATTGGCACATACAGGCCTACTATTAAAGCATTTTAGTATTCAGGTAGAATAAAGTTGTGAGAAATGAATTAGTACTCTAGTGTGGGCGCCTAACATTAAGTTTTGAATTGTTAAGGTATCCTTTTGACAAGACATTTATTTTGAATAAATAATATCTTGCTGGGTATATGACACAGTGCTGGGAAGATAACCCAGTAGAGAACTAGCCTGCTCATACACAACAAGTTTTCGGTTCAGAAAGCACTGACTCTCAGATGACCCTATTTCCACACTCCCTTGCCCAATAACCAATTAGGAATGATCCCAAGAACCCCCTCAACAATCCACCCTGGAACCTAATAAAGCCAGAGTTGTTAGTGCATTTTCCCCCACCCTCTCTCTGTGTGTGTTCACCAACAACCTTGTAATGACCTTGGATTTACTATGTGCCTTCCAGGACCTGTCAGTATTAACTTTTGTTCCTCAAAACTCCTTGGGTGTTTTTTTGTTTGTTTTGGTTTTTTGTTTGTTTTGTTTTTTGTTGGAATTATAAATGTCCTGTGTTCACCACCAATTATGTATAATAGCCACTACCTTTTATTTGCAGTCTTTCTCCCCAAAGTGTCTATTACCCATAGTTCCAAAGTGATAAGATATTGTAAGACATTTAGTGACAGAGAGACAACACTCACAAACTCATGTCAGAACGTGTTTTTTTTTTTTTAAATTTATCTATTTTGTTTTTCATTATTGCTGTTGATCTCTATATGGGGTTCAGCACTATCTGCAATTTAAGGCATCTATGTTGGGTGAGGGGGTAGGGGACTGCATCCCCTGTGGAGAAAATAGGAATGTAAGTAAAGATTTAAAAAGCAATTGAGAGAGCTAACCTGTGGCATGCCCAGTTGAGTACACATGTTACAGTGCTTAAGAACCTGAGTTTGAGGCCCCACTCCCCACTTGGTGGGGAGAAAAGCAGAAAGCAGTTCTGTAGGTTACTCCTGCCTCTTTCCCTCTCTGTCTCCATCTCCCTTCTCAATTTCTCTCCCTTTCTCTAATAAATTAAAAAAGAAATGGAAAAAAAAATCCATGGGGAATGGTGGATTTGTAGTTCCAGCACCAAGCCTTAGTGATAACCCTTGTGACACAATAAATAAATAAATAAATAAATAAATAAATAAATAAATCATTTAATAGACAAACATTAATAGTAAGTATCATTCTCCTTTTATTCTGCTGATGATAATGCTCATAAGTTAGCCTTTCTATGTAATGGATGCAGCCATTCCAGGCCAGGCCCCAAGGGGCAGTATTCATGCTCCACAGTCTAACAACTGAGCTCCAACACTTAGTATCATGTTGAACAATTATTGGTCCTCTCCTGTGCTACTGCTTATATATCTGTAATGAGGATAATAATAACCAGGAGTAGCTACCTTGTGGGGTCTTTCAAAAAAAAAATCACATATAGTAAGATGTATAATGTACTTCATGTCTTGCAAAGGTGGTCTTACAGAGTAGACAGGATAATTATTTTCTCTTGTTGTTACCTCTGTTGAAATTTAGGCTCTGTGCTCCATAAATCTCAAGCTACTAAAAAGTGCTATCTGCTTTTAGTCACTAGAAGAGCCAAAAAAAATAAAGTCAAATTGGCTCTCATGGCTTTTCTTGCTTAAGTTGACACTTTAAGCTGACAACTGTATTAAAGTGGTCCAGCCAAGACGATTTAACCAAACAATATATATACTCATGGATGATTTATCCATGCTGAGCAACATTACTTGGGAATCTTAGAATTGGGCCTGAATAAGTGGGAGAACCTTAAAACTAAAGCAAAGTAAACTAATGAAAAACAACTAAAAACAAGTTTTTACTTGGGGTGTTGAAGCAGAGAATCAAAGACTGGTGTCAAATAGAAAACCATAGATTATTTTTTTTTCTGGCTGTTAGTTATATTCCGTGGGCATGCCCATTCTATTTCACTGGGAATACAAGTAATAACCAGACTCTGGTAGGTGTGTGATGGAGTGAGTGAATCAAAAGCAATAGAAATGCTGACTGGACTCTGAACAAATACTCTGCCCTCAATGCATGTTGATTGACAAGCTAATGATGACAGGAAGGTGATGTGAATCTGTCCTCCTCAGTGTTCACCTCCCACCTCCCAGTAAATGTCCTAAACATTTCTCTAAAATAAAGATTGCGCTACCTAGCTTGATGTTTATTAAAACAAAATATAAAATATGATCCAATTAACTATTTACTATATTTTTCTATCTGGCAAGGACCAAGGTTGCTGGTCAATATTTGAAATCCTAACACTTAAAGGATATCAGGTTTTGCTCAGTGTTGAGAAAAGAACATGATAGTTATTGATTTTTTTTTTGAGGAGGGGTTACCCTGGTTGATTTCTTCAGTAACAGTTGAGTTAAATGTTGCTGTATCCTTGAAGTGGTTTTTATAGGATACTACAGGGCAAACATTTCCTTTGTGATTCTGTAAAGTCCCCCCATAAAGTTAAGAAATCAACATCTTCCTTTTCCTTCAGACCAGTGAAATCCGAGTTACTGACAAACCCTGGTATTTAGACTAGCATTTGAGAAGAACTGTTCTAGAAATCCGTGCCAAAACCACATTTTGAGCACATGGTAAAGTTGAATTCACTCCAGGAATAAGGCCTGCTCTTACTGATACCAAGAGTCAAAATTCAACATTTCACCTATGAGCACAAAGACCATGATGTTTACAGCCATGCTGAGCCCTTGATCTCAAAATACAATTGACAGTAGCTAACAAAGGATGCATTCTTACTAGTTTTCATGATATTTACCATCCCCACTGTGGGTAAGCATCTTTCCTGCATCCTCTGGACAAGCCAGGCATACAGATAAAAGATAAGAATGTCAACACTGGACATGGACCCATCGGATGAGCAGGCAATCACTCTCCCAGAGATTTGCCCAAAGGAAATAAAAACACACATCCGAAGATATCTCTGTGCACCTATGCTTAGAGCAGCACAGTTTATAATAGACCAAACTTGGAAGCAACCCAGCTGAGCAAGGAGAGTGAAGTGACTAAGAAAGTTGTGGAATACTACTTAGCTGTTCAAACTGAGTAAGTCATCTCCTTTGCCTAATCTTGGATGGAACTTTAAAGCATCCTATTAATCCTATTAAGTGAGATAAATGAGAGAGAGAGAAAGAGAAAGAGAGAGAGAGAGAGAAGATCAAATAACCTCACTTATAGATGGAACTTAAGAAATAAGGGCAGAGAGGGAAACCAAAAAGGAAAATATGGACTGAGTAGGGTGTACTACACCAAAGTAAATGATTCTGTGGAAGGAATGTGGGAGAGAATGGGGCTGAAGAGCATCTTGTATTCCTGTTGCATATTGATGGAAAAGGACTTAAGTTGTAAGTGTCTGCAGAGAACTTTCATAGGCAGATGAAAGATAGTTCATATATGTCAACAAGTGCATTGTAAACCATAACCCTCCCAATAAAACTGATTTTAAAAATATCTAAGAGCAGAGTGGAGAGATAATTCAGGGGCAATTGCAGCCCATATACAGAGGTGTTTTTTCAGGAGACATTCAGGCACCAATTCTATTTTTCATCCTTGTTTTGAGTTGGGTGTATGAATCAGAACTTACTGTATTTAAACAGTCCCTCAATGAGACAGGCATACACATTGTTTATGTACATGATGAGACACAAACGTGAGAGAGAGAGAGAGAGAGAAAGAATGAGAGAGAGGGAAAAAAGAAAAAGAAGAAGAGGAGGAACGTAGCATGAATGAGCCTCTTTCCCGACCATCAAATCCTAATAGTCTAGGAATGTCCCAAGTATAAAGAATGCAGGAACAACGGGGAGGGGGGAATAGCCATTTATTTCTACCCTCTGTAGCTACTTCACTTCTTCTAGGTTCTATAGGCTTTGGGGCCAGGGGAGAGGCTGGTTACACCACACAAAGCACCTACTTAATGAAACCAGCTGTCACGTTTGTTGGCAAATCTCCAGGTTCTGTGAACAATCTGCAGTGAATGTGGAAAACACAGTGCTATACCCTGCATGGATCACCATACTGTGTTCCACTGCGGGGCTCTGATTTTCAGCAGAAATGTTGACAGTGTGGAATTATGTCATCTAACTAAATATAATCATAGCCCAGCAAACTCATTGATTCCATATGTTTACAGCTCCTCACCTTTACTTTAGCCTGAGGGCTAAAAGAAGTAAAGCAAACACTGGAACAGCAGAGTATGGGTTTCTCTAATCTGACAGCATTCTGACAAGAGCCACACAATTAAATGATCCCTACAGACACTGTGGCTTGAACAAAAATAGCCAACAACTTAGAACAACCCTATACTCTGGTGATAATAAAATGGAATGTCCCTAACACAGAGTCTCTAGTTCATGTGATCAGTTTAATTATTCTAATCAGAAAAATTATTAGCACATTGTATTAGGGTTTTGAGATAAGTTGTGAAATGTGAAAGGTTGTGCTTTTTTCAGTCTGTGGCAGTTGAATTATGAACTCTTAGCTGTATTGTTCCTTGTAAAAGTATTCATTAAAAATTACCCTTTCTAGGGAGTTGGGAGGTAGCGCAGTGGGTTAAGCGCAAGTGGTGTGAAGTGCAAGGAAGATCCCGGTTTGAGCCCCTGGCTCCCCACCTGCAGGGAAGTAGCTTCACAGGTGGTGAAAGCAGGTCTGCAGGTGTCTATCTTTTACTCCCCCTCTCTCTCTTCCCCTCCTCTCTCCATTTCTCTCTGTCCTATCCAACAACGACGACATCAATAAATAACAACAACAATAACTACAACAACAATAAAAAAGGGCAACAAAAAGGAAAATAAATACTTAAAAATTACCCTTTCTGAATTTTTAACATGATAGGAAGTAGAAGGATAAAATAGTAAGTAAAAATGTAAAAGGAAGACTCAATGGAATGAAATAGTCTCTAAGAGAATTTGCTGAGTCAAAAGAGACAAATAGAAATGGTGAAGAGAGCAGAAATGGAGATCAGTGACATCATTCAGCTGTGCACCCTCGCTGAACTCAGCCTATTACTTTAATTATTTAAAATACTATGCATTAATTACTATCATTCCACAGCTATGGGCAAGGAGATCAAAGCAAAGAGTCACAGTCATTTGTTGAAGAGCTTTTCTGGATTATTCTAGTATCTTTGGGAAGTAGAAGGTCATTCACAATATCAGTGAATGTCTTTCTTTAATCTCTTCCTAAATTTCTTTTCTAGGAGCCATACAGGAAAAAAAAAAAAAAAAGCCAAATAGTGGAAGTGCAAGGGAACGTTAGGGTTGGGGTTGGAGTTGGGGTTGGGGTTGGGGTTGGGGTTGGGGTTGGGGTTGGGGTTGGGGCTGAGGCTGGGGCTAGGGCTAGGGCTAGGGTAGATTTAGGGTTGGGGAAATCTACCCCCATCCCACCCACTTCTCCTCCATACACTCTGATTTGATGCTGTGGTATCCGGAGTCCTTTGGATAATTTTATACCTGTTAGTAGGGTCCTTTTCTACTATGAATGTGACAGCCTGAGCGTATGATTACAAGATTCAGATCCTCTCCACACATGATGTTGTGTCACACACGTTATGGTTTCCATTCATTGTTGTTACCATCATGAGGACTGTTCTCAACTATCATGTTTCCTGTCTCCATTCAGTGTCTAGAACTGATTAGTTCTTTTATGGGATGTGTTTGTTGTCTTGTTAGTATTGTCACCCATAGCCCTAGAAAATTTCCCTGTTTATATCTCACTGTTACTATGACTAGGAGTGTGACCTCATCACTGTCTGAATCCTTGGCTATTTTGCTTGCTACCTGTCTGCATTCTAGGGAATGCTCTGGGCTGCAGAATATACATACCAGGACTATTGATAACCTACAATGCCTATGAGCACATTGACCACAGAACCAGCATAGAGTACACGTGGATCAAGCTCTCATCTCTCTTAGCTGAAACAACAGTCCTTCTTAAGATCTGTGCACTCCGAAGGTAGCCATTGTGCTTCTCAACTGTGCCTGTTCTATGTTGTTGACATTAACCACCCTCTCCTCATGATCTAAATAGGAGTAAAAGAATCTGTACATAAAATAAGAGACACCATAATATCCTGGGTGAATCACCAAGAATTGCATCTTGCAGCCTAACAGGATAGAAGATTCTCACAGTACATGAAGGAAGGACAGTTGTTCAGTTCAACATGCAGAAATTAATATAAATGTGCCAAGAAAACAGAAGGCAAGGGAAGTGGATTTGAGCACTGCTCCAACTTCCATGCAAGCTCAAACCTCATCAAAGAATACTTCTTCCTTTCTGTAAAACTCTATGTGCCAGTGTTTTGCCTTTCTGTGGCAGCCAGCAGTGGGCCCTCACTCAGTTCCACCATCATTCTATTAATGTGCATTACTGCCTGTGAAAGGGAATAGATAGACTACAAATTTTCATCTTAACTCAAAATCACAATTGTGAAATACATACTGTCATCATGTGAATAATTCATGTTTATAAAATCTGATCAAACTACTTAAAGTTTGATATTCTATGTCAATAAAACTGAATGGCAGTGTTTCTTTTCTGCAGAATACTGAAACTCACTTCTGTCCACTTCATCTACAAAAAGTATATGAAACTGAGCTAAAAAGAGAATATTATAGCATATACAACTGACTTTCATGCTGGAGGCACCAGAAGTCCCAGGTTTAACCCCAAGCACCTCTATAAGCCAGAGCCAAACAGTTTCTGCTAAATAAGTAAACACATAAATAAAATTGTACTACAAAAACTAAGTGAAATTACATTGCAAAAATCTAAATAAATTGGGAGATTTTCTGGGTTCTATTTATGAATTATTTTGAAAGTGGAAAACTAGTGATCAAATAAATCTAGATAAATCTGAAGAAACAAGAAGGAAGCAAGGAAAGGTGGGGAAAGGAGCTAAAGTTCTTTCATAATATTGTAAACTATATCTAGCTCTTTAAGTAAAGAAATAGCTGCTTCTTAAGGGGTTTCAGTCATGTTTCTGAGCTTTGAGATGTAACAGAATTGCTTTTGGATTCAGTGACTATCCAGCTGGTGAATGGATGCCTATTTGGGCCCCTTTCAAATAAGAAGGCACACACTGCCCCTCAATTAGGAAAACCACCAGTGCTTTACTCATTCAAGCAAGATTTCATTCACGCCATCCAAGGAGCTCAGGATCATACACTGTGTTTAACTCAATTGGTTTTCAACAACAACAAAAGAAAATAGGGCACTGGATTTCTGTCTCTGACCTTGATAAAGTAAAGGGAAAAGCACTTCCCCCTCCAAGTCCAGACATTAGACAGCAAGGCAGCACAAGAACCTGATTCATAAAATAAAATAAAAGTGGTCTTGCACTATTACAATCTTTCCAATTTTCTACCTAAAGGTCCTGTCCCGGCCATGGAAGTGTTTGTGTGTATGGGGGAGGGGGTTCAGGAGGTGAAGGGGGGAGCAGAGATGGGGAATCAGTGGTTCTAACCAAAGTACAGATTCACTGAGTTAAGAAGAAAGAGATCTGAGTGCAGGGAAGTTACAATTTTAAGAGTAAACCTCTAAAAATGAAAGTACTATAAAGCAAGAGCTCCAGAAACATGCTAAGGAGCATCTAGCAGAGTGGAGAGTCCCAGAACTCAGGAGTGAAAGACAGGCCCCCTCAGGCTGCCCAGGACAGGTCTTCCAAGATCTGTGACCTATTTCTGGCTTATTTCTGGCTCTGATCAATGAAAAGACTGAGCATCAGAAGACACATTTTTACCACCAACTACCAAGAAGAAAGAAAATTATTGATATTACTCAGGTTTAGGGTCATCCACAGAAATATTTTTTATTTAAAGATTTTATTTATTTACGCACTTATTTATGAGAAAGATAGGGGGAGAGAGAAAGAACCAGACATCACTCTGGTACATGTGCTGCTGGGGATTGAACTCAGAACCTCATTCTTGAGAGTCCAGTGCTTTATTCACGGCGCCACCTCCCAGACCCACGATAAATAATATTTCTATCACAAAGAAAAACCTATGTTTTGTTTTGTTTGTTTTATGTTTGTTTTTGGTTTTGTTTTGTTTGCTTTCTGCTAGAAAATAAAAGTGGCAGGGTAGACATCTAGTTTCAGAACATCTGGCTTTGTCATGAGTCACCCTCTTTTGTTGAATCCATTCCTTAGATCAGAATTTAAGCCCTTTTTTTACACTGTTAACTCTGTAAGTGACATCCTGTAGATTCTGTAAGTGAAAATAGTTACATTTCACTGGCTCTCCTGGTGGCTGGTCTGATGTTGTGATTATGGAGAGAACATGGAAGGATAAGAGGAAATGTTTGTCTACTTGACAAAACATAGAGTTACCTAGTGGCTGGACTATAAACAAGAGTCTTTGATTAGAGAAAGAGTAAGAGCTTTCCTGAGCAGAGGAACCCTGAAGGGAAATCTCCAAAAGTCACATGCATCAGTATTGGACCTAAAAAGGCATAGACTAAAAACTAATGAGAACTTTTTTAAAGTCATAAAAAAAAACACTTATAATAAAACTTCAACTTATGGAAATAATGTAGTGGACATGTTCTAGACTTGCTAGCATCACCATGTGCCAGAGGAGAACAATGCTCTAGTATCATTCATTCTCTCTTTTTTAATCTTTTTATTTTATTTATTATTGGATAGAAACAGAGATACTGAGGGGGAGAGTGAGACAGAGAGAGAAAGAGAAAGACAAAGAGACACCGGAAGCTTTGCTTTACCACTCATGAAGCCTTCCCTTGTAGGTGGGGACCAGGGGCCTGAACCTGGGTCCTTGCATACTGTAATGTGTCTGCTTAACCAGGTGTGCCACTGCCTGGCCATTCTTTCTCTCCCTCACTCTAACTCTCATTAAAACAAATCTTATAAACACATGTAGAGATTACTACTTTTGAATATAGATGAAAATACTTTTCCAAAGTATATTTAGATAAAAGTATAATAATCAACAGGATAATGGTATCTCTAAACGGGGTCAGTTCTAGAGATATAAGTTATTTTAATATTAGAAACTCTTAGATTTATTTAATAATTTTATATATTAGCAGAATTTGTCAGGTGAATGTGATAACCCCTGCACTATAGAAACCCCCATGATATATTAGCAGAATTTGTTCATATCTATACATAATTTATATAAATGGGCTGAGACAAGTTAATGGAAAATCAGATAGGTATACATGATAAATAATAAGCATCTGAAAATATGTTCAATATTATTTGCTATCAGAGAACAATAAAGGCTTGGGGTGTTATCAGGGATTGAATCTGGGACCTTAGAACCTCATGTATCAAAGTCTTTTGCATATGAGCTCCTTGACCTCACACATATCATCTTGTGAGCACCAGCTCAAATACTACCTCCCTGCACACTCTGGCATGGTGACCTGTACTTTAACCTGTACTCGATTATAGCATGTGTCACATGACACTGCTGCACAGAATTCTCTTTGTACCTTTTATCACAGTAATCCATTCTATCCACCCTGAGCCAGTCGGGAATATATTTTATTTATTGTTGTTTTTTTAATTATAACATTCTCCATTCCCTATATGGTCACTGTGGCTAGTAGGAACTAAATTATGTCAAAAGCACTCAATCACACGTATTCATCTTCAAGTTATCTGTGCTTGTTTTATTGTTGTTTTTGTTATTGTTCCCTTTCTGACTACATTCATGTCTCTTGAGTGTGTTATTTTAAACATGTTTTATCTTTATTTATTTGTTGGATAGAGACAGCCATAAATTGAGAGGAAGCAAGAGATGATGATGGAGAGTGACAAAGTGACACCTGCCACCCTGCTTCACCACTCACAAAGCTTTCCCCCTGAATATAGGGATGAGGGGCTTGAACATATAAAATAGGCTTAATTTTTTAGCACATTATCTATGCCTTTTGAGAAAGATAAAATTAATTATTTGCTAATGATTCCAGGCTTAGCTCAGCACTACTATGGATGACTTCTCAAAGTGTATCCATCTTTAAGTCAGAGTCAATGTAACTGAAAGACAATAGACTGTGTAGAAAATGCTGAGCATAGTAGGATTTTCTGCCTTTAGCAGGCCAGTCAATAAGGGGTGACACCAAAGAGGTGATTATAATTTAATTTGGGTTAAGAATTAGAGTAAAGGTGACACGGACTAGCGGGGCTCCAGACTTCCCAGGCAGCGCCGGGCAAGGCGAGTGCGCAGGGCATTGTCCTCCGTCCGGGAAGGCGGCTCCTCCGCCGGTTGCAGAGCGCGGCGGGCAGAGGACCCGGAGAGAGCACTTTAGCTCGGGGGCTTTCTCTTGGGAGTCTCCAGGGTCCACCGCGACCCTGAGGGTGGATCCAAAGACTTCTTGAGTATAGCTCTCATTGGATCAAAGGACTTGGAGCTAGTTTTCATTTTCGAGAAATCCTTTAAAAAAGTCTGGAGGGGGGGGTTTCCAGAAGATGGCGGACGGAGAAGCTGCTAGCCTCTGAGCTCCGAACGCACTCCCCTGGAGACAATAGGATTTTCTGCCTTTAGCAGGCCAGCCAATAAGGTGTCCTTAGACACCAAGGAGGTGACTATAACTTAATTTGGGTTAAGAATTAGAGTAGGGAAAAAAATTCTTTTTTCTTCCTTTTAATTTTCAAGCATACATCCTTCCTGCTGCCCTCCCCCCCCATAAGCAGTCCCTGGGACCAGCTCCTAGCAGGATACCCCATACCACCAAACAGGGTGTTTTTTTTTTTTTTTTTTGAATTCACTGATACACATTTGGGAAGTTCCTTGCACTGCTCTTTAATTACAACTCTTCTTCTTATCTTCTCCCTTTTCTCTCTCTTATCTCTCTCTCTCTCTCTTTTTTTTTAATCTTGTCATACACTTCTTTCTTCTTTGACTTTCTGAATTTGTGAATTACTTTGGGGAAGAAATCTGATTCAGAGTGGACTCTCTATGTGTGTATCCCTGCTCTAGTTCCCTTTCCCCTCTTGTTACCCCTAGAATATACACTGGATAGTAGATTTACATAACTGTCTATTCTTGCTATCCTCTCTTTCTTCACTGGGATTTGGTTACTATTTTTTCACGGACTGGAGAAATTGTTTGGCTAACTGGTAACGAATAAACTACTTCAATAATTACTTCAGTTGCTACTGTAATTCTGGAGGTTGGTGAGTGCAATTGTCATAAAGGTATTTAGTACAGTGTTACTTGTACTCAAGACACAACAACTGAGGAACAACAGAGCATAAAAAAAAGAGAAACACATAAATAAAAAAAATGGGTAGATTAAAAACAAATAAAACTGCTACCCCAATGAATGAAGACAAGAGCCCAGAAGAAACCACAAATCAGTCAGAAGTAACCATAGATAAGAAAAGTATGCAAGCAATAATAAACTTATTAATCACAGAAATGAAAACAACATTGGAGGAAAGGAATGGCAGTATTAGGGAAACAACAGTTGAGACCCCCAAGGAAAATACTGATTATCTTGAGGCAATTAGAGAACTGAAAGCTGAAATAGCTGTAATGAAGAAAGAAGCTGAGGCAAGGGAAAGCAGACTAACAGAAGCAGAAAACAGAATTAGTCAGACAGAGGATGAGTTAGAGAAAACTAAGAAAGAGGTGAAAGAGCTTAAAAAGAGATTGAGAGACACTGAAAACAACAACAGAGACATATGGGATGATATCAAAAGAAGTAACATTCGTATAATTGGCCTGCCAGAGGAAGAAAGAGAGGAAGGGGAAGCAAACATTCTAGAGGAAATAATACAAGAAAACTTCCCAGACCTGAATAACAGAAAGGATATCAAGGTTCAAGAGGCCCAGAGAGTACCAAACAGAATCAACCCAGACCTGAAGACACCAAGATACATCATAGTCACAATGAGAAAAAGTAAGGATAAAGAAAGGATCCTAAAGGCTGCAAGAGAGAAACAAAAAGTCACATACAGGGGAAAACCCATAAGATTATCTGCAGATTTCTCCACTCAAACTCTAAAAGCCAGAAGGGAGTGGCAAGATATCTATCGAGCCCTGAATGAAAAAGGGTTTCAACCAAGGATTATATATCCTGCTAGACTTTCATTCAAGCAAGATGGAGGGATCAAAACCTTCTTAGACAAACAACAGTTAAAGGAGGCAACTATCACCAAGCCGGCCCGGAAAGAGGTACTAAAAGAACTCTTATAAACAAGAACATCACTATAATACTTGCAATATATCAGAGTAAACAAATTGTTTTTTAGAACAATGGCACTACAATACGTTAAATCCATAATATCAATAAATGTCAATGGCTTAAACTCATCCATCAAAAGGCACAGGGTGGGGGGATGGATCAGACAACATAACCCAACCATATGCTGCTTGCAAGAATCCCATCTGTCACAACAAGATAAACACTGACTTAAAGTGAAAGGATGGAAAACTATCATACAGGCTAACGGTCCACAAAAAAGGGCAGGAACAGCCATTCTCATCTCAGACACGATAGATTTTAAATTAAATAAAGTAATAAAAGATAGGCAAGGACATTACATAATTATTAGAGGATCAATCAGCCAAGAAGACTTAACAATTATTAACATCTATGCACCCAACGAGGGACCATCTAAATACATTAATCATCTACTGAAAGAATTTCAAAAATATATCAATAGTAATACAATAATAGTGGGAGACTTCAATACCCCACTCTCACACTTAGACAGATCAACAAAGCAGAGAACCAATAAAGATACAAGAGAACTGAATGAAGAGATTGACAGACTAGACCTCTTGGACATTTTCAGACTCCTCCACCCCAAAAAACTGGAATACACCTTCTTTTCAAATCCACATAGCACATACTCAAGGATAGACCACATGTTAGGCCACAAAGACAGCATCAATAAATTCAAGAGCATTGAAATCATCCCAAGTATCTTCTCAGACCACAGTGGAGTAAAACTAACATTTAACAACAAACGGAAAATTATTAAAAGACATAGAATTTGGAAACTAAACAACATGCTCCTTAAGAACCACTGGGTCAGAGACTCACTCAAACAGGAAATTCAAATGTTCCTGGAAACTAATGAAAATGAAGACACAACCTATCAAAATATTTGGGACACAGCTAAAGCAGTACTGAGAGGGAAACTTATAGCCATACAATCACTATTAAACACCAAGAAGAAGCCCAAATGAACGACCTTACTGCACACCTCAAGGACTTAGAGAAAGAGGAACAAAGGAACCCTAAAGCAACCAGAAGGACAGAAATCACTAAAGTTAGAGCAGAAATAAACAACATCGAAAATAAAAGAACCATACAAAAGATCAATGAAGCCAAATGTTGGTTCTTTGAAAGATTAAACAAAATTGACAAACCCCTAGCCAGACTCACCAAACAAAAAAGAGAGAAGACTCAAATTAATAGAATTGTAAAGGATGCAGGAGATATCACAACTGACACCACAGAAATCCAGAGAATCCTGCAAAACTTCTATAAAGAACTATATGCCACCAAGCTAGAGAATCTGGAAGAAAGGGAACAATTCCTAGAAACCTATGCACTTCCAAAACTGAACCAAGAAGAACTACAAAATCTAAATGCACCAATCACAGACAAAGAAATTGAAACCGTTATTAAGAATCTCCCCAACAACAAAAGTCCGGGACCAGATGGCTTCACAAAAAAATTCTACAAAACTTTCAGGAAACAGTTAATACCCATAATTCTTACGCTATTCCATAAGATTGAAGAAACAGGAATACTCCCTTCCACCTTTTATGAAGCCAACATCACCCTGATACCAAAAGCTGATAGGGAAAGAACAAAAAAGGAAAACTACAGACCAATATCTCTGATGAACATAGATGCCAAAATATTAAACAAGATCTTAGCCAACCGGATACAGCAACACATCAAAAAGATTGTTCATCATGACCAAGTGGGATTCATCCCAGGAATGCAAGGCTGGTTCAACATCCGTAAGTCAATCAATGTCATTCACCACATCAATAAAAGCAAAGCCAAAAACCACGATTATCTCAACAGATGCAGAGAAAGCCTTTGACAAAATCCAACACCCATTCATGCTCAAAACTCTACAAAAAATGGGAATAGATGGGAAATTCCTCAAGATAGTGGAGTCTATATATAGCAAACCTACAGCCAACATCATACTCAATGGACAGAAGCTGAAAACATTCCCCCTCAGATCGGGGACTAGACAGGGCTGTCCACTGTCACCGTTACTCTTCAACATAGTATTGGAAGTTCTTGCCATAGCAATCAGGCAAGAGAAAGAAATCAAAGGGATACAGATTGGAAGGGAAGAATTCAAGCTCTCACTATTTGCAGATGATATGATAGTATACATAGAAAGACCTAAAGAATCCAGTAGAAAATTACTGGAAGTTATTAGGCAATATAGCAAGGTATCAGGCTACAAAATCAATGTACAAAAATCAGTGGCATTTCTTTATGCAAACACTAAATCTGAAGAAGAAGACATCCAGAAATCACTCCCATTTACTGTTTCAGCAAAATCAATCAAATACTTAGGAATAAAGTTGACCAAAGAAGTGAAAGACTTGTATACTGAAAACTATGAGTTGCTACTTAAGGAGATAGAAATTGATACCAAGAAATGGAAAGATATCCCATGCTCATGGATTGGAAGAATAAATATCATCAAAATGAATATTCTCCCCAGAGCCATATACAAATTTAATGCAATACCCATCAAAGTTCCACCAAGCTTCTTTAAGAGAATAGAACAAACACTAAAATCATTTATCTGGAACCTGAAAACACCTAGAATTGCCAAAACCATATTAAGGAAAAGAAACAGAAATGGAGGCATCACATTCCCAGACCTTAAACTATATTATAAAGCCATCATCATCAAAACAGCATGGTACTGGAACAAAAATAGGCACACAGACCAGTGGAACAGAATTGAAAGCCCAGAAGTAAATCCCAACACCTATGGGCATCTAATCTTTGATAAGGGGGCCCAAAGGATTAAATGGAAAAAGGAGGCTCTCTTCAATAAATGGTGCTGGGAAAACTGGGTTGAAACATGCAGAAGAATGAAATTGAACCACTTTATCTCACCAGAGACAAAAATCAACTCCAAATGAATCAAAGACCTAGATGTCAGACCAGAAACAATCAAATACTTAGAGGAAAACATTGGTAAAACACTTTCCCACATACACCTCAAGGACATCTTTGATGAATTAGACCCAATTGCAAGGAAGACTAAAGCAGAAACAAACCAATGGGACTACATCAAATTGAAAAGCTTCTGCACATCCAAAGAAACTATTAAACAAACAGAGAGACCCCTCACAGAATGGGAGAAGATCTTCACATGCCATACATCAGACAAGAAACTAATCACCAAAATATATAAAGAGCTCAGCAAACTTAGCACCAAAAAAGCAAATGACCCCATCCAAAAATGGGCAGAGGAAATGAATAAAACATTCACCACAGAGGAGATCCAAAAGGCTAACAAACATATGAAAAACTGCTCTAGGTCACTGATTGTCAGAGAAATGCAAATTAAGACAACACTAAGATACCACCTCACTCCTGTAAGAATGGCATACATCAAAAAGGACAGCAGCAACAAATGCTGGAGAGGATGTGGGGACAGTGGAACCCTTTTACATTGCTGGTGGGAATGTAAATTGGTACAGCCTCTGTGGAGAGCAGTCTGGAAAACTCTCACAAGGCTAGACATGGACCTTCCATATGACCCAATAATTCCTCTCCTGGGGTTATACCCCAAGGACTCCATAACACCCAACCAAAAAGAGGTGTGTACTCCTATGTTCATAGCAGCACAATTCATAATAGCTAAAACCTGGAAGCAACCCAGGTGCCCAACAACAGATGAGTGGCTGAGAAAGCTGTGGTATATATACACAATGGAATACTATGCAGCTATCAAGAACAATGAACCCACCTTCTCTGACCCATCTTGGACAGAGCTAGAAGGAATTATGTTAAGTGAACTAAGTTAGAAAGATAAAGATGAGTATGGGATGATCCCACTCATCAACAGAAGTTGATGAAGAAGATCTGAAAGGGAAACTAAAAGCAGGACCTGATCAAATAGTAAGTAGGGCACCAAAGTAAAAACCCAGTGGTGAGGGGTAGACATGTAGCTTCCTGGGCCAGTGGGGGGTGGGAGTGGACGGGAGGGATGGGTCACAGTCCTTTGGTGGTGGGAATGGTGTGTATGTACACTCCTAGCAAAATGTAGACATATAAATCAGTAGTTAATTAATATGAGAGGGGGAAAACCAATTGTATGTCTCAAAGTTTCTCAAAACACAAACTGAATCCTTTTAATATATAGGCTGTGTATTTGATACGCGGACTCTCTCAAAAGCCTAGACCAAGTAAATTAGAAGCATCTAATAGCACAGCTATATACAAGATATTGGATACTGTACAGCAAACCATAACAAAAGGACTTTTCAAAGTTAACCCAATTAACAAATATGTGATGATAACATTAACTATCGATTGTCTTTTTGAACCCTAAGACAGCAGCAACCTCACATCTCCACTATAGAGCCCCTACTTCCCCCAGTCCTGGAACCCTTGGATAGGGCCCACTTTCCCGTATGCATCTCCCAATCCAAACCAAATAATATTGCATCCGCCGATCACAACCTAACCAAAGCAACGATTGCCACCTCAACATGCTTCACCTCAGACTGTGTCCAGAGACTTCACGGGTGGAATGATAACCCTTCAGCTTCATTGCTCAGGTGAGACCTTTCCTTTTATAGTACACTCTAATTTCATCTCAGGTAGTTCACTTTCTAACAAAGTCCCATAACCTAGATATACACCAGTTTCTGTGAGAGAGAGCTTATGTGCACACGTATCCATAAACTACTGCAAAATATATACCTGAAAGCAGGACTACACTAGAGTTTGCAGTGAGTACCTCCCTAACACTTCCTCTCCACTATTCCAAGCTTGGGATCCATGATTGCTCAACAAATTGTTTGGCTTCATATGTTAACTCTCTTTTCAATCACCAGGTTCCAGATGCCACCAGGATGCTGGCTAGGCTTCCCTGGATTGAAGACCCCACCAATGTGTCCTGGAGCTCAGCTTCCCGAGAGACACACCCTACTAGGGAAAGAGAGAGGCAGACTGGGGGTATGGACCGACCAGTCAACGCCCATGTTCAGCGGGGAAGCAATTACAGAAGCCAGACCTTCTACCTTCTGCAACCCTCAACGACCCTGGGTCCATGCTCCCAGAGGGATAGAGAATGGGAAAGCTACCTTGGGAGGGGGTGGGTTATGGGGATTGGGTGGTGGGAATTGTGTGGAGTTGTACCCCTCCTACCTTATGCTTTTGTTCACTAATCCTTTCTTAAATTAAAAATTAAAAAATAAATAAATAAATAAAAGAAAAAAAAAGAAAATGCTGAGCATAGAAACCATAGGAATGTTCTTATGCCTTACACTTGCAACATACAAATTAAGCATATTTACAAGTGGTGAAGCAGTGTTACAGGCACCTCTTTTCTCTCTCTCTCTGTAGCCCCACCTCTTCAATTTCTGTCTCTCAAAAAAATATTTCCAGAATTGGTAGTTTTATCCCACAGGAACCAAGTCCCAGTAATAACCCTGGTGGAAATAAAAAAAAAAGGAAAAAATGAAAAATAAAATAATAACATTTCCCTAGATAAATCTTCTACACCTTACACAAGCAACCAAATCAACTTAATTATTTACTTTATTATTATTATTTACTTTAGTCAAATAATCATATTGGTGTTTGTTAGCATCACAAAAATCACCTGCACTCCCCCAGATACTCAACAAACATTAAAAACAGAGGGCTCTGAACGCCAATTTCATCAGGACCTGGAGAGAGAAGAGGAAAAAAGGAAAGACACTCACAAATAGTAATAGGTTTAGATGTGACTTAGAAAGGAAGAAAATGCAGGACCACAGGGAAAAGGCGGGGGGCTAATATGTATAAATACAGGTAGCTATATAAAAAGAGTCAACCCATATCTGTGACTTTGGGAGTACTACTGATGTTTTCATTGGAGTGGTACAGAACTCTGGTGGTTGGAATGGTATGGTACTATATTCCTGTCATCTCATAGTTTTGTAAATCAATATGAAAGTCACTAATGAAATTTTAAAGTACTTAAAATATGAAAAATACAAAAGATTATATTGACGAAAATAAATGTGATACCATATCCATCAGGTGAATGGAATTAGAGATTATTATGATTAGCAAAGTAAGAGGTGAAAGACAGCTACTGAATAGTTGTGCTCATATTGTAATATAGATAATTAAAACGTGAACTGCAAAAAAATATCAAACACTTATATTGGTGTCTCAAGGCAATAGCTTAGCTCTCTGTGACAGAATGGAAATTTTGAGTACTACTGAATCCCTTCTGTGGGAATTTTATTCCTCAGTGTAATGATGGAAGCCAGAGATAACTGGAGATATAACTTTGTGAGAGAGTGCTATGTTATTATAATACAAAGTTATACCTGGGAGCATGTATACAAAGCTGGAAGAAAAATTCTCTGAAAGCATATGAGATCTCCAGGACATCATATGCAAGCCTTTTTTTTTTTTTAGATAGGAAAGGTTCTCATGGTTCTCCCATTTTATTTCTATTAAATGTCTATACATAATAGTATTAATTTTAAGTAAAAGTGTGATTTACAATTCTTAATGTATTCCTCATAAAATAGCACTTAGAAATACAAAAGAGTAATGGTAATAAAGCATGATACTCAGCTAGTTGCCTGACAGACACACTCTGTGGCCTTTGAGCTTCCCTTCAAGGCTGCCTCTCCAAGGTTCCCAACTTCTGGGATCAGGGACAAGATAATCAATATCTTGAAAACTCCTTTCATTTTAGTTAATCATCTATAACAATATCATTTCTCTAATAGCCCACAGAGCTGAACATGAATCTAGTGACAAGTTAGATGATACGTTTTGGAAGTGCCTGTGTGTGGTACTGGAAGAAAAGCAGAAATAAAAAACGTAGGCAGACAATGGAGATAATGGGGCCTGTTGTATGGAAGAACGGCTATGACTAGAAGCAGAATTGTGTCTTTCGTTTGTTTTTCCATCAAGAGGAGTTGGGATCAAAGAAAGAAAATGAAAGGGAGATAATTCTCACTCCTGTGAAGAGAGGAACCTTCTTAAATATTGAGCATAATTTTACTTTTCTATAATTTGCCTCTAGGAGTTTTCTGTCATGTTCATTACAGTTCTCCTTTTTCAAGGCACCTTCATTAACTTCTATACCATTTCCTAAAGTTTATCTTTCCTAGAAATTAAATTGGTGATGCAAAAAAATTTTTTTCATTTTTTTCTAATACCAATACCAGTATGTTATAACAAGTAAAAGAATGCTGCTTATTAAAGCAAAACTCTGATTAATTTTTGGTGTTTCTATAAACTCCGTCACAGTAAGTCATTTAACAAATGAGACTTTTTCATTTTAGGAATCACAAAATTATATGTGTCAGAGTTTTAATAGGCTTTTTGATAAATAATAATGCCCTTCAGTTTTTAGCAGTCAACAGTAAAATAACATTCTTGTAAACAACCAAGAATAATGCTTCCAAACAGCCACTGAGGAAAGAAACAAGAATGCCATAGCAATCAATAGCTACCTTTATTATTCTTCCCTCTTGTTTTTTTGTTTTTATATTTATTTATTTATTTATTCATTTTTCTTGCCCTTGTTATTTTATTGTTGTAGTTATTATTATTGTGGTTGGATAGGGCTGAGAGAAATGGAGAGAGGAGGGGAAGACAGAGGGGGAGAGAAAGAGAGACACCTGCAGGCCTGATTCATTGCTTGTGAAGTGACTCCCCTGCAGGTAGAGAGCCAGGGGTTCAAACTGGGATCCTTCCGCCTGTCCTTGCGCTTTGTGCCACATGCGCCACATGTGCTTAAACCCGCTACCACCCAATGCCCAACTCCCTCTTATCTTTTCCCCTTTCCTTCCTTTTTTTCATTTCTCTCCTCTCTCTCTCCTCTCCCTCTCCCTCTCCCTCTCCCTCTCCCTCTCCCTCTCCCTCTCCCTCTCTTTTAGGGTCTCACAAATCTAAAGGAAGAAAAAAATGCTTCCAGGAGTGGTGAGAGATTGTACAGGCACCAAGAGTCCTAGATGACAAAAACAAACAACAAAAATCCACGCACCTGAGGCTGGTGTAACTTATGGTAACTCATTAGTGAAGCAAAGATAATGAGCACCTAGGTCAGTGCTCAACAGTTTTTTATTAGTGATTTAATAATGATCGACAAGATTGTGGGACAAGAGGGGTACAATTCCACATAATTCCCTCCACCAGAGTTCCATATCCCATCCCCTCCATTGGAAACGTTCTTATTGTTTTTTAAAAGTTTTTATTGATTTAATAGTGATTGAAAAGACTGTAGGATAAGAGTGGTACAATTCCACAAAATTCCCTCCAGTTCTGTATCCCATTTCCTCCATGGGAAGCTTCCCTATTCTTTTTTTTTTTTTTTTTTTTTGCTGGGATTTGGTGCCTGCACTATGAATCCACTGCTTCTGGAGACTATTTCCCCCTTTCTGTTGCCCTTGTTCTTTATTGTTGTTACTGTTGTTATTGTTGGATAGGACAGAGAGAAATTGAGAGAGATTGGGAAGATCGGGGAAGAGACAAAGACAGACACCTGCAGACCTGCTTCACCACCTGTGAAGCAACCCCTCTGCAAGTGGGGAACCGGGGGCTCTAACTGGGACCCTTATGCCAGTCCTTGTGCTTTGGACCATGTGCACTTAACCCGCTGTACTCAGCACCCGGAAACTTCCTTATTCTTTATCCCTCTGGAAGGATGGACCAGAATACTTTATGAAGTGCAGAAAGTGGAAGGTCTGGCTAATTGCTTCTCTGCTGGCCATAAATGTTGGCAGGTCAATCTATACCCCCGGCCTATTTCTATCTTTCCCTGGTGGGATAGAGTGTCCAGTATTTATTTTAAAATAGTCAGTTTTCTCTTCAACGACTGCTTTAAAACTTTATAGCCAGTGAATCATAAAAATCAGTTTGATAATCACTGTATAATATGTAATGTATCATATACTGTAAATATATCATAATGTAATTATTGTATATATTATATGTGATATATATCCATGCTCCAATACAGACACATACACACACTTCTCTAAATAGTACCAATAAGTAGCCTAAAATATGAGACCACTGACATTTTAGGGACACACAAACCTTTCTAATAACAAAGACTAAATCATAAAGACAAATAAGAAAGTTGGAATAAATGTGTGTCAATGCTGAATAATAAATATTTGCCAGGAATGGCTTAAAATATTCATACTCCTTGAACCAGTAAGTCAGAGATCTGCCTAAAGGAAAAAGTATAGTGTTCAGGCAAATATTTATGCCTCCACTGATTTTTTTATTGCAGTGTTGTTTATAATAGCAAAAAAAAAACCTAGAAGCAACATAAATATCCAATAGAGGCATCAGATATATTATGACACTTCCATCTATTCCAAACCTACTCAGCACTTATAGAGAATTTTCCCTAAAACTTTATAATGTGGGAAGTTGCTTGTTGATAAATATTTGGTGACCAGAATCCAAAAACTCTACACACAGCATAATCTTCTTTGCGTAAAACATATGCTTCGAGAAAAAGACTGAGCAGAAGCATACTGAAATGTAAAATTTATTCATTTCTAAAGAGCAAGATAATATATAAATGCTACTCTTCTTCATAGATTCTAATATTGGCAAAATGTTTCAAAATTGAGATAAACTGGTTTTATTAGTAGGAAATAAAGATAACTTTCTCTTCCCTCCTTATATTGCTGCCCTTAACTGTTTCCTGGTCAAACCATTATGAAGCGTTCTGTCTGGCAGCATGTTGATTTTGTTATTGTTGTTGTTGTTGTTGTTCTGTTGTCACTAGGGCTTTACCACTCCAAGGTTGACTTTTTTTCCCCTGATAGAAAGAAAGAGAGACAGAAAATATACAGAGATACAGAGAGAGAAAGGCAGTTCAGCATTGAAGCTTCCTTCAGTGGGGCCAGACTGGAATTTGGGTCATGCCTATGATTAAACAAATACACTATCCAAATGGGCTATTCTCCCCGCACAGCAATGTTGACTTCCTAATTACATTATTCTAAGATTTTGTTGGCAGTTGTGGAAATGAGAGAAAAAGTTCATCAGAGAAATCCAGCTTCTTCAAACACCTTTCTTCCTCCCTCCCTTTCTCTCTCTTTTTTCTTTCTTCCTCTCTCTCTTTCTCTTTCTTTCTTTTTCATTGGGGGGTAAAATTTCTCATCTCCTCATGATAGGTATCTGCAAAACACTTTCACCCCCACCTTAGGTCCTTTTACACCATCATGCACCTGGGCCCCAGCTTCCCCACCGTTGCCCCATTCCTACCAAGACCACTCCTTGTCCTCCTTCTCCAGAGTCCTCTGCTTTGATGCAATACACCAAATCCAGTCAAGTTTTATTTTGTGTTTCCCCAGTCTGTTCTTATTTCTCAACTCTGTCTATGAGTGAGATCATCCCATATTCACCCTTCCCTTTCTGGCTTATGTCACTTAGTATGATTCTTTCAAGCCCTATCCAAAATAAGGTTAAGAAGGTGACTTCATCATATACACAATGGAATACTACTCAGACACCTTTCTTATAAAGAGGGTTTTTATTATCATGAAAACTTTGGGGTAAGTATAGCATCCCAGAGGAGAACTTTCCATACCCTGCTACCTCCCTGCTCCCCAATAGTGAATGGCAATCCCAGTCTTTGCCTCTGAAGAACCCCAGAAACTTCTCACCTTTTCCAACAAGTCAGTCAAGCATCAGAGAAGATTTGTAGGACTAAGCCTAAAGTAGATTGTTCCTAGTTTCTCTTCCTGGCTCTGGAAAAGCTAGGGGTCCCTGGGAATAGGGGTCCTATACCTGCTGGGCACTGCTGGCCCCTAGCACAGTCTTCATTCACTCCAGGTTACAGGAGGTGGGAAGCTAGGCCTTAAAGTGAAGTAATGCAAAAGGCATTCAAATAGCCACCATTCTTTTAGTTTTAAAAGAAATAATTTGTTTCTGTGAGAGAGCACGTCACTGCTCAGTTCTATAGCTTTGGAACAAGGAATTAAACATGGTCCCTAAGGTATGCAAGTCCAGTGTTCTCCCTACTGCCCTATCTTCCCAGCCTTTACAAATAGTTTTAGAGGAGGGATATCTTCCTCATCTTGAGGAAGTTTTATCTCTAAGCTCAGGCCTTGCCTTTCTCTCCATGGGGGTGATGAATTTACCACCTCTGAGAAGGAACACTGATTACTGCATGTGGAAAGAATAAATGGCAGTATGTATGGTGAATCTTCTTGCCCCTAGCTCTGCTTATCAAGCTTGTTTGGCTATCAAACCTAGAATCACATGCTCAAACTAGAATTTATCTTGTAAAACTACATATATATATATATATATATATATAGAGAGAGAGAGAGAGAGAGTCTATTTGCTATTGCTCTCTTTGCATTTCTCAACCTTTCTTAATGTTTTTATTGGGGTACTGATGGTTTATAGTCAACAGCAAACACAGTTGCTGGCATATGTATAAAATTTCTCAGTTTTCTGCAAAACACTCTAACCCCACACTTAGGCCCTCCTAATTTCTCAACTTTTTATGAATACTGGTATAAGAGAAGAGTGTTGTTTACTAAATGCTACCAAAAAGCCTAATAGTAAAAAGCTCACATTAGGGCAGGGTGGTGGTGCACCTCGTTGAGCATACAAGAAGCTGGGTTCAAACTCCTAGTTCCCAACTGCAAAGGAAAGCTTCACAAGTGGTGAGGCAGTGCTACAGGTATCTCCCAATCCCCTCCTTCCCTCTGAATTTCTCTTTGTCACTGTCTGATAAATAAGTAAATAAAATTTTAAAACACTCATATATCTCTGAAGAACTACCAGATGCTCCCTGGACAACCCCCAAGATTAGGTAATACTATCTGGTCCTCAAAGCCCTCTCCCTAGAGTCCCCACATTAGCCTTGAGCTTCTCAGCCCACATCACTGACTTGCATGTTAACTCCTTCTTCTTCTTCTAGCATTTGCCCTTCTTCTGTAGCCAGTCAACAGCGTCAGGTTGAGCCTGATGCAAAGTTTCGAGACCTTTGAATCTGGAGAGGTGGCAGTCATTGACTATGTGGGTCATAGTCTGTCTGGAGCCACAGGGGCAGTTCGGGTCGTCTCTGGCTCCCCAGCGATGGAACATAGTGGCGCACCGGCCATGGCCTGTTCGATAGCGATTGAGGAGGGCCCAATCATAACGTGCTAGGTCAAAGCCGGGTTGACGCTTGCAGGGGTCTGTGATGAGGTGTTTGTTCTTTACCTCAGCTGACTGCCAACTCTGTTTCCAAGAGACTGGAACAGAGAAGTTCAGTGTAGGCATAGGAGACCAGATTGGGTGACAAGACGTCAAGCGTTGGACAGGGTGGGCGAAGATATCCGTGTATATTGGCAGGTCCGGTCGAGCGTAGACGTGGGAAATGAACTTAGATGATGCCGCATCCCGACGAATATCTGGCAGGGCGACGTTGCTAAGAACTGGCAGCCATGGAACCAGGGTGGAACGGTTGGTTCCAGAAATTATCCTCATGGAGGAATATAATTTGGAATCGACCAAATGGACATGGGGGCTACGGAACCATACTAGGGCACAGTATTCTGCAGTGGAATAGCATAATGCCAGAGATGATGATCGTAGTGTGGAAGCGCTCGCGCCCCATGAGGAGCTGGCCAGTCTTGCAATGATGTTATTCCTCGCGCCCACCTTTGCTGCAGTTTTTATGAGATGTTTGTGAAATGACAGAGTGCGATCGAGAGTAACGCCAAGATAGACTGGCTGGGCTTCATGCCAGATTCTCGTATCGCCAAGCTGCACATTAAGCTCACGTGAGGCCGAGGCATGGTGTAGATGGAAAACAGATACCATTTTTGCAGTGCTAGGGATTAGTCGCCACTTTTTACAGTAATCAGATATCAGAGACATGTCTTTGGTGAGTGTTTCCTCGAGGATGTCGAACAATTTGTTCTGCTTTATATCTTACTGCTTTTCAGCCACCAAGTTGCAGATGATACCATGATGCCAACCTGATTTCCCTGGGGAGATGACCTCACCAATGTGTCCTGGAGCCTCACCTCTCCAGACCCCTGACCCACTAGGGAAAGACAGAAATAGGCTGGGAGTATGGATCGACCTGTGAATGTCCATATCCAGCCAAGAAGCAATTACAAAAGCCAAACCTTCCACCTTCTGCACCCCATAATGATCGTGGGTCCATGCTCCCAGAGGGATAAAGAATAGGGAAGCTTCCAGTGGAGGGATAGGATATGGAATTGTGGTAGTGGGAACTGTGTGAAATTGTATCCCTTGTCCTATGATCTTGTCAATCATTATTAAATCAATTTTAAAAAGAGGGGGAGAAAAACTCTTATAATACTACTTCACTCACTCTTCTGATCATTGCTCAGATTTTTCCTGTTCTGTTTTTGATATAGACTTACTGACAAAAAAAAAAAAAATCTCCTAGGAAGTAAGCACCACTAATGGATATTATCTACAGAACAATAAGCATAAAGTAAGAATAAAATTAAGTACTAGTTTACAATTTTAACATCTTAAGCAATACTGAGTATTAATATAAATAACAATAGGTATGTAAAAGGAAAGTTAAAGATCTATTTTAAACAAAATAGGAAAATGGCAATTATGCTAATTTCTATAGATATGTTGCTTTATTAAATATATAGTTATGATTATTTATTTACTTATCTATTGTGGTAAATATGTGAGGTACCAGCATTCCTAGGATGCATTTTTTTCCCTTTAAAGATTTTATTATTGGGGTCAGGTGGCAATGCACCTAGCTAAGCACACATGTTATAATGCTCAGGCATCTGGGTTCAAGCCTCAAGTCCCCACCTGTAGGGGGAAAGCTTCATAAGTGGTGAAGCAGTACTGCAGGTATCTATCTCTCTCCCCCTTCCTATCAATTTCTCTCTGTTTCTACCCCATAAATAAATAAGTAAATTTATTAAATATGTTATGAGAGAGACACAAATAGAAAGAGAACACGAGAGCCAAATTATCACTTTGGCATATGCAATGGTGTGACTGAATTCATGCAGACAGGTCTATGATTCTCCTACTGTACCACCTCCCAGGACATTTTTGTCTTTCTTCTTACTTGAGGATATTGGAGAAGGAGAGAAAAACCACAGAACCAGTCAACCATTTGTGGGCCTTTCCTTGGTGACATGAAACTTCCATGTTGTGTCAGGACTCACAACAGGGGTCCAGAACATGGTATGGTGTGTGCTCTACTAGGTGAGCTATATCCCAGCCCCACAATAATATTTCTGAATTTTTCAATAGGTGGTACTTTATTTGTTATGCTTGTTTGTTTGTTTTTACCAGAACACTGATCATCTCTGGCTTATGGCAGTGCTGGGGATTGAACCTGGGACAGTCGACAGGAAAGTCTTTGTGCAGAACCGTTGTGCTAGTTCCCCACCCCCAAAAAAGTGTTGCATTCATTTTGTTTGTTGCAACAGTAAAAGCCTCAAATAAAAGATATTTAATGACTGTCACTAGGAATCATGAATTTGAAGTTTAGTTTTCCTATTTCAATTATTTAAAAATTTTAGAGAGGACACTGATGGGTGCAACAGCCAACCAAATAACTTCTCATTTGCTATAAATGAAATGAGCCTCTTCCAAGAAAACACAGTTTCAAAGTCAAATCAATTTCTCATCTTAGTTAATTTTTTCCACTAAAGCCAAATTAGTAATACGTGTCTGCCAGCATGTCCATATTTCAGCTGAATCTTCAAGAGCTCCTTTTTCAAAAAAGAGTGTCTGGTTCTGCATGTTCTAGTATGTTAACCCTCAAGTCAAGAGAACTTTTCTTTCCTCAAGAAGAAACAATCTTCCTAGTGAGAATACAGCCACCAAGTTCCAGATTGCTACCATGACACCATCCTGACTTCCCTGGTCAGATGACTTCACCAATGTGTCCTGGAACCTCACCTACCCAGAGCCCTACCCCACTAGGGAAAGATAGAAACAGGCTGGGGGTATGTATCCACCTGTCAGCATGCATGTCCAGCAAAAAAGCAGTTACAGAAGTCAGACCTTCCACCTTCTGCACCCTATCATAATTGTGTGCCCTCAGGAACATGCCAAAGATGAACTTTCTAGTTATCATCTACCCTAAATCCCTAATCTTGTCTGCTCTATTCCCACTTTTTGGTTCCCGTTCATTAACAATTTTTCCTCAATTTATGTCCTGCCACCTTCCAGACACCAAGTTGCAGATGCTACCAAGACTCCATCCTGACTTCTCTGGGAAGATGGCCTCACCTGTGTGTCCTAGATCCTCACACCTCCAGAGCTCTGGCCCACTGGAGAAGGATAGAAACAAGCTAGGGGTATGGACCGACCTGTTAATGTCCATGTCCAGCAGAGAAACAACTACAGAAGCCAGAACTCCTACCTTCTGCTCCCCAAAAACAACCTTGATCTCCCCAGTGGGGGAGAAGTGATAAGATAAAGATAACAGGGCTTTGAACGTCAGCTCCATCAGCACCCAGAGAGAGAGAAGGAAAAGGAGAGGAACATATAGAGACAGTAATGTTGTCATGAGTGGCTTGGAAGGGGAGAGAGGATTAGATCAGAAAGAAAAATGGGGTAATTATGTATAAATGTAGACAGATAGTAGTAGAGATGATGGCTTGCCCATGTGGTGGCTTGCACTGAGGCAACTGAAGATTCAGAACCCTCGTGTTGGGAATGGAGTAGATTTATACCTCTGTTGGCATGTAATTTTGTAAATCACTACTAAATCACTAATATTTTTTTTTAAAAAAAATTAAGTTAAACAATTTTTTTTTAAAAAGCTGCCTCTTTTGCTACTGGGTACCAGTTCTGTCCTATTTTTCCATAAAGTCTGTTTTAGAAGCTATCATCTGGTCATATGTTCCAGTTCATAAAATGCAGATGAGCACAAATTGAAAAATGTGAGTTTCTTTGTACACAAAAGATTATCAATTTTATGAGCACTCACCAAGGAATGCAAAACAGCAGACCACAAGCCGATGAAGTCAGCCCTGGGAGGTTTTAGCACTGAGGCTTCTATACTGTTTTCAGTGTAGAAGAAGAAGAAAGAACCATGACTAATGTGCACTTACAGTGCTATGGAGGGAGCAGGAGACAGCTCATCTGGTAGAGAGCACGCTTCACCATGAGCAGAAACCAGGTCTGAGGACCCAGCAACCATATGTGAGTAACATGTGCAAAGTGTTACTGAGGTGTCTCTCCTTCCCTCTGTATCTCTCCCTCTTCTCTGTCTTTCTCCCTCTCTGTTTATCTCTGTGGTTGAAAGAAGAAAAACTAAAGTCCCCTGTGAATAACAAACAATAGAACTATGGAATAAAAGGATGGATAATTAAGCCCTTCATGGCCACTACAAGTGTTTGTATTTACTTGTGTGTTTTTTTTTTACTCATTTAATTCACCAGATCTAAGTTTCCAGAAAGGATTCTTGGTGCTTTTTCTTCATATTGTTAACCAAATCACTGACTTTTCTACAGAACTGAAGGCTTTAAAGTTAAGGAAACACAAGTGGTAACATCTGTGTATATTTCTACACTCAATTTCTTTTCCTTTGTGAATACAATGAAGGCACCAAAGCCCTTATGAGCCCAAGTCTAAGTTCTCAGGAAACTATCTGAGGTCTATGTTAATCAGAACTCACCTTAGATAAGCACCAGGAGCCTGGTTTTATATCATATTACTGAAACTATTATAGTCCAACCTGTCAATAGAAAATGGTCTACTTGAGACTTCCCAGATGTAATTTCCTCATTTCACCCAAACTACCTAGAATTTCTTAGAACCACCAAGAAATTACCCTGAAAAAGTTATTTTTTTTTGGCATAAGATGATCCTTGCAAGCTTATTATACAAGATCCTGATGAAGATGAATGCTTAAATCTAAAAACCAAACAACAACAGCAATACAATATATAAATATATACTTCCATTAGTCCATAGTAAAATAAAAGATATCCTTATCCTGGAAAGAATCCTAGGACCATCAAAGTGATGTGAATGCATATTCAGAATCCACAGATGATGTTTGTCCCTTCAGACTCTGGTGTGACTCACTAATGAGGCTGGTTGGGACCAGATTCTGCTTACTGTTGCCCAGGCTTTAGAAATACTGAATGTGGGCACCAGGTCAAATTAATGGGGTTTACAGTCAACAATATTTATATACTTTTCCCACATTTCGGAGCTACTCTCTTCCCTGATCCAGCTTTCTAGCCCTTTTCCCAGCCATGACATCATCTGCATACCAGATGTCAGACTCAGGCAAAAACTAGTCAAGTCATGGCTCCTTTGGACTATACCTAAAATAGACCTACCAGCTTTTTCCAAAATGAAGAGCCCAAATCTTCATCTGCAATATTCTTGTCTTTAGGTTCAGGACTAGTCAACAATTTGTTTGGCTTTATATGTCAACTCTTTTTTTCAGCCACCAGGTTCCAGATGCTACCATGATGCCAACCAGATTTCACTGGACAGATAACCCCACCAATATGTCCTGGAGCCCCACCTCCCCAAACCCCTACCCCACTAGGGAAAGAGAGAGACAGACTGGGAGTATGGATTGACTTGTCAATGCCCTTGTTCAGTGGGGAAACAATTACAGAAGCCAGACCTTCCACCTTCTGCATTCCATAATGACCCTGGGTCCATACTCCCAGAGGGTTAAAGAATAGGAAAGCAAGAGGGGAGGGGAGTAGATAAGGAGTTCTGGTGGTGGGAATTGTGTGGAATTGTACCTCTCTTATCCTATGGTCTTGTCAGTGTTTCCATTTTATAAATAAAAAGAAATCACTTGTTTATCAATGTTTTCAGCTGGGGTTCCTTGAGTCTGGCTATTACAGAAGAATAAACTGACTAGAATTACCTGGCAAGTTGTGTAAGAAATGATGTGCTCAATGTGGGATATAGAAGGGGAAACTAGCAAGTGGCAATGAGTGTGGGACAGGCTACTTTTTATATAAAACAAAATATATTTTTCAATACTGTCAGGAGGAGAAAAGTAGTTGATAAAAATCATATGTCCCAACACAAGGAACCTGGGAATGATTTTTTTCTTAGATTAAAAACCTTGCTGACTTTTCCCATTTACAATGTGTATATATATATATATATATATATATATATATGTATATGTATATGTATATATATACATATATATATACATATATATATATATATATGATCAAGAGTCTCTATGTGACAAACCACCTTTCAGCTCACTGCTTTAGAAAGTTACTGCAGAGCAAAATAAAACAACTTCAAAAACAAATTTTAATTCAGTCTTAGGATCCCACCATAATAGAACTGTATTACACTTTCTGAAATTGAATTCAGAAAGAAAACCATTCATAAAGAAATAATCTCTAAATTTACAGGGCAAGCAATGCATTTTCTGATAAAATGCCAAGTTTATAATATTTATGTCTTTCTTGTTTCTAAAGATATTTTTTTCATTTAATTTTTTATTTATAAAAAGGAAACATTGACAAAAACATAGGATAAGAGGAGGGTACAACTTCACACAATTTCCACCACCAGAACTCTGTATCCCATTCCCTCTCCTGATAGCTTTTCTATTCTTTAACCCTCTGGGAGTATGGAACAAAGGTCATTGTGGGATGCAGAGGTGGAAGATTTGGCTTCTATAATTATTTCCCTGGTGAACATGGCCGTTGATAGGTCGACCCATACTCCCAGCCTGTCTTTCACTTTCCCTAGAGGGGAATGGCTCTGGGGAAGCAGGGCTCCAGGACATATTGGTGTGTTGTCTGTCCAGGGAAGTCTGTTTGGCATCATGCTAGCATCTGGAACCTAGTGGTTGAAGAGAGAGTTAACATACAAAGCCAAACAAATTGTTGACTAATCATGAATCTAAAGGCTGGAATAGTGCAGATGAAGAGTTGGGGGGCTACCCATTTTGTAGATAGCTAGTAGGTAGGTATATTTTAGTTATATTCCAAAGGGCCTGTTGTTATACTAGTGGTATTTTATTTTATTTCATTTATTTATTTTGCCTGAGCCTGAAATCTGATATGCAGGTGGATCCAAATTATTGTCTGGGGGGGAGAGTGATGTCATGGCTGGCAGAAGGACCAGAAATCTGGATCAGGAAAGAGAGTAGCTCCAAAATATGGTAAAGGTATATAAATATTGTTGACTGTAAACCCCATCAGTCTGATGTGATCTGAGTGAGGTCCATATTCAGCTTAGGAGCCTATGTGACCTCTGCCTCCCTGTAGATCTGAGCTCACATTCTGTGGTCATAGGAAGGAATGTTTCAAGCTGTCCCCATATCAGGACCCATCTTCCTCAGGTATAGCATAGAATATGTTGTCCAGCCTCCCTTCAGAGGATGGAACATTGGAACTTTCTCTACCATTGTTGATCCAAGTTGAAGGCAAGGTCCTATGTGGGCCCACAAAGGGGTCTATTGTGTTGTTTCAGATAGCAATGACCTGTAACAATGGAGAGAGGGATTTATTCGAGGTCTAGGCCCATCATGTCTGTTTGGGAATCTCAGGACTCCCTGAATAGGGCCCCAGCTGATGGGGTGGCCTGATAGTGACTAAACAGTCATCCTTAAAGTATGCCAGTCTCTTGCGCTTATTCAGCTTTTGCAGTCCTTGCTTTGATAAGGATAGCTTTGGAGTGAGTGAGAGAACTGTTAATAGGAAGTAGGTGAGGAGGGTATCTAAGTAGACACTATTTCATTATGAACTTTATACTGACTCACTACAGACTATTTTGTATTTTTGCTTTCAGGTATATATTTTGCCATAATTTATGGATACATGTGAACATATGCTCTATTTTACAGGACCTAGTCTATATCTAGGTTTTGGGATTTTTGTTAGGAAGTGAACCTCCTGGAATGGAATTTGAGAATACTATGAAAGGAAAGGTCTCACCCTGAGTAATGTGGGTGAAGGCTTGACATTCCATGCCTGATGTCGCTGGACACAGTCTGAAGTGAAGCATGCTGAGGTGGTATTCCTTGCGTTGATTAGGTTGGGATCGGTGGATACAATATCATGTGGTATGAATTGAGAGAAGTATGCAGGAAAGTGAGCCCCACCCTAGAGGTTCCAGGACTAGGGGAAATATTGGCTCTAAAGAGGAAGCGGGAGGTTTCTGCTGTCTTAGGGTTTAAGAAGACAATAGGTAGTTATTGCTATAATCATATTATTTGGCAATTGGGTTAACTTTGAAATATTCCTTTGTTTAGATTTGCTGTATCATACACTATATCACCATACTTTATGTCCTTTGACATTCTTTCTATATAGCTGTGTCACTGGTTGGTTCTGTTCTCCCTGGTCTAGGCTTTTGAGAGAGTCAACATATCAAAGACTCAGCCTATGTATTAAAAAGATTCAGTCTGGGAGTCGGGAGATAGTGCAGCAGGTTAAGCACAGGTGGTGCAAAGCGCAAGGACCAGCATAAGGATGCTGGTTCAAGCCCCCAGCTCCCCACCTGCAGGGGAGTCGCTTCACAAGTGATGAAGCAGGTCTGCAGGTGTCTTTCTCTCCCCCTCTCTGACTTCCCCTCCTCTCTCAATTTCTCTCTTTCCTATACAACAACAATGACATCAATCATAACTACAACAATATGCTCTGAGAGGGATAGAGAATGAGAAAGCTATCTGGGGAGGGGATGGGATATGGAGACTAGGTGGTGGGAATTGTGTGGAGTTGTACCCCTCCTACCCTATGGTTTTGTTAATTTATCCTTTCTTAAATAAAAAATAAATAAATAAAAACTACAACAATAAAGCAACAAGGGCAACAAAAGGGAATAAATAATAAATAAAAAATTAAAAAATAAAAAATACAGTCTGTTCTTTAAAAAGTTTGAGACATTCAGTCAAATTTTCCCCTCTCATATTAATTAAATAGTGATTTATATGACTATAAATTGATAGAAGTGTATATAAACACCTCTAGTGATACTTTTTTTCTGACTGGTATTCAGACAAAGCACTGAGTCCATCACTAATATAACAGAATTTCCCCAATCATGGGAGTCGGTTGTAGCGCAGTGGGCTAAGTGCACGTGGCACGAAGCACAAGGACGGGCTTAAGGATCCCAGTTGGAGCCCCGGCTCACCCACCTGCAGGGGAGTTGCTTCACAAGTGGTGAAGTAGGTCTGCAGGTGTGTCTCTTTCTCTCCCCCTCTCTGTCTTCCCCTCCTCTCTCCATTTTTCTCTGTCCTATCTAACAACAATGATGTCAATAACAACAACAATAACTACCACAACAATACAGAAACAAAGGCAACAAAAGGGACAATAGATAAATATATTTTTAAATGTTAAAAAAAAGAATTTCCCCAATCATAAAAGCAAAAAAAAAAAAAAAAATCACTGATGGCCAATGTTTGTGATGGTCACCAAATGAATCTGCAACTAGATCATTATTAAATCACTAATAAAAATTATTAAATAAAAACTTTAAAAAACAGTGACAGGCGGTGGTGCACCAGGTTAAGTAAACACAATGTGAAGCACAAGGACCAGTGCAAGGATCCCAGTTCCAGCCCCTGGCTCCTCATCTGCAGAGGGGTTGCTTCACATGTGGTAAAGCAGGTCTACAAGTATCTATCTTTTTTTTCCTCCTCTCTCTGTTTTCTTCTTCCCTCTTAATTTCTCTCTGTCCTATCAAATAGACAGACAGATAGACAGACAGATAAATAAATAAATAAAATGGCCACAGAAGCAGTGGATTCGTAGTGCAGGTTCCAAGTCCCAGTGATAACCCTGGAGGCAAAAAAAAAAAAAAAATAGAAAGCAAGCTTCTAGAATGTGAGTGTTCAGTACCTCTTGCTGAAAAAAATAGGCTCAAATGAATTTTTCCCCGTAGTATTTACTTTGTTTCGACGGCTGGCAGGTGATGGCTGCTATTTAGTTTTTACATACTCCAATTTGAACATTTTCCATCAATTTACATTTTAGCTATGGGCTGTAAATCACCCGTGTAAATTAAAATGAATAGTAACTGATTAAATCACCTCCATTAGTGTTTTAAGTAGACACTTCTAGAAGTGTGGACTAGGTCATTTTAACACACACAGTGTTTAATGGTAAATAACAGAGTAGGCTACCTACTTTTCAGAACTCACAGATGTTATTCTAAGAGTGATTCAGTGATCCTTGCTCTAAATAATTACAAGGTATAATCCTGTCTGGGAGGCTGGGGGGGGTGTAAACATGAATTCCTACCAGGAAGCTAACATTAGTCTTATAAAATAAATCATCGCTATAAAATAGAAGTGAGAAATCGGCCGAGTACACAATTCATTTTCAGGAACACAATTGTGCTAATGGAGAAAACTGACAATTCAGTCTGAGCAAACCTCATTCATCATTCAAAATCATTCCCTTGGGGACAGGAGTGTGGGTGGCAGACCTGGTTAAGTGTACATAGTACAACTATGCATAAGGACCGGAGTTCAAGCTCCTACTCTCCACCTGCAGCGGGGGCACTTCATCAGTGGGGAAGCAGGTCTGCAGCTGTCTCTCTTTCTCTATCCTTCTCTATCTATCCCTCCCCTCTCAGTTTCTCTCTGTCCTGTCAAATACAAAAAGAGTATCGGGGGGGATGGCCATGATGCATGATGGATTCATAGCGTCAGCATTGAGCCCCAGCAGTAACCGTGCGGAGTCCCCCCCCAAAAAAAAGAAAAAAAAGAGACCCCTAAATATGTAAAAACACATCTTAGTGTGTGTAAACGGGGGAGATATAACTGGCACTTTCCCCTCTTCCACTGTTTCTCATTCTCCCTGATATTTGTGCAATAGTCTGATTGCATATCCCACAAGCTTTAGGAAAGATTGATTATTTCAGGAAATACAGTTGTTTTTCCACATTCCAAAAGTCTATTCTCTGAAGGAGGTCAGGGCATAGAAGAAATGCAATGAGTTTAGACTAATTCCCTACCTGCAAGACGGAATAAATAGACTTGGACAGAAGGATAAATTAAATAAATAGCAAGGGCAGGGGGTCGGGCGGTGGTGCAGTGGGTTAAGCGCATGTGGCGCAAAGCGCAAGGACCAGCATAAGGATCCCGGTTCGAGCCCCCGGCTTCCCACCTGCAGGGGAGTCACTTCGCAGGCGGTGAAGCAGGTTTGCAAGTGTCTATCTTTTTCTCCCCCTCTCTGTCTTCCCCTCCTCTCTGTCTTCCCCTCCTCTCCATTTCTCTCCTATTCAACAACGAACAACATCAACAATGGTAATAATAATGGCCACAGCGAGGCTACAACAACAAGGGCAACAAAAGGGGGGAAAAATGGCTTCCAGGAGCGGTGGATTCATGGTGCAGGCACCGAGCCCAGCAATAACCCTGGAGGAAAAAAACAAAAAAGCAAAGGCGGAGGCAGTTTGAGGAGAACAAACACAGGTAGAATCAGAAAGGATAAACAGGCTTCATGGGATCCTGCTGGTAGGAGAATTGGGGCTGAGAATACTCCAACTCCAGCTGAGTTTCAATTTAAATGACCTGAGTGTGTAATCTATCTGCTAGCTTCAAAGGGCATATCATTGTCATGGTTGTAGGCTCTATCGCTCCAGGGGGTTCTTCCTCATATGGACACGAATATGACAATATCCTCTGGGGCCACGCCATTTTATACAACCCTAGGAACCCTATGAAGTTAAGGTAGCCCAACGCATCACAGCTCCTCTGTGCTATAAGTCCTGTCACTGGTGAGCTTCCTTGACAGGTATCATCAAGAGCTTGCCATTTATATCCCGATAGGCTGTGATCTAAAACTTGACTTGGCCCACTATACAGCCTACCCTCTTTAAATAGTGAAGGACGCATATACTTAACAAAATGCTATAACCCCATTATAGAAGGAAGAACAACTTGGATAGAGCTTGATGAAATCATGTTAAGTCAGATAAGTCAGAAACAGAAGGATGATGGGGCCGAGTGGTGGCGTACCTGGTTGAGCGTAAGTATTACAATGTTTGAGGCCCTGGTCCCCACCTGCAGGGGGAAACCTCTATGAGTGGTGAAGCAGGGCTGCAGGTGTCTCTCTGTCTCACTCCCTCTCTGTCACCCCCTCCCTCTTGATTTCTCGCTGTCTCTATCCAATAAATAAAGATAATAATTTTTTTAAAAATATTTATTTATTTACTTATTTCCTTTTGTTGACCTTGTTGTTTTATTGTTGTAGTTATTATTGATGTCGTCAGTTGTTGTTGGATAGGACAGAGAGAAATAGAGAGAGGAGGGGAAGACAGAGAGGGGGAGAGAAAGACAGACACCTGCAGACCTGCTTCACTGCCTGTGAAGTGACTCCTCTGCAGGTGGGGAGCCAGGGGGCTCGAACCAGGATCCTTGCGCCGGTCCTTGCGCTTTGCGCCACCTGCGCTTAACCCGCTGTGCTACCGCCCATCTCCCAGATAATAAATTTTTTTTAAAAGAAAGAAAGAGAAGGATGAATACGGGATAATCTCACTCACAAGCAGAAGTTGAAAAACAAGATGAGAAGAGAAAATACTAAGCAGAACCTGGACTGGAGCTGGTGTATTGCGCCAAATAAAAGACTCTGGGGTGGGGAGTGGGGGGAGTACAGGTCCTGGAAAAGGATGACAGAGGACCCAGTGGGGGTTGTATTGTTATGTGGAAAACTGAGAATTGTTATGTATGTACAGACTACTGTATTTGCTGGCAATTGTAAAACATTAATCCCCCAATAAAGGACATAATGTTAAAAAAAAATAAATAAGGAAGAAAAATGGAGGGAAATGCATGCGAAGGGTTTTCATCCTGTATTGGTGATAAAGGACAGGGGCAAATATTTAATACTTGTCATCTGAATGAAGATTTCAATCTTGAGGAAGTTTTGCAATTTGCCAACAACTTACAACAACAAGAAGAATTAACCACTTATTGTTCTTTCCTATGCTGAGCACTGTTCTTAGCGTTTTGGATAAGAGAAGTATGGGGTGGCAATACACCATTTAAAATAAGAATGCAAGTAGTGATTATAAGTGACATTCAGGAAGGGGGTGGCTCACTGACTAGCAAGCAGCACATGTGTGCATGAGGTCCTTGTCTTGGCCATAGCTCCAGTCTCAGTCTATAGGTATATAAGTAAATAAATAAATAACTCTCTGTAATGTTTCTGGAGTTTGGTTTTCTGGATTTGTATTATCGCATTCACTTTAATTAATTATGAAATCAGAGCACACTTCTTATCTCAACTGTACTTTGGATTTATTACTTATAAACTGTAATGGCAAAAATAATAATAATAAGTTTCTAGTCGTGAAAACTACTATGCTTAAGAGCCTGCCAGTGTGGCTGGGTGGTGATGCACCTGGTTGAGTGCACATGTTGCCATGCTCAAGGACCCAGGTTTAAGACCCTGCTCCCCATCCCCCCGCCCCCTACAGAGCTGCAAGTGTCTCTCTTCATCTCTCTCTTTCTCTACTCTTTCTCTATCCTCTTTCCGTCTCAATATCTCTCTATCTTGAATTAAATAAATGAAGTTTAAAATGTTAAAAAAAAAAAGAGCCTGGCAGAAAACTCACCTGGACAGTGCACCTGTTTTGTCAGGCATATGACTCATGTTAGAGTTTGGCCCCCAATAGAGGAAGTTTCTGGACTGTGGTATCCTTTCCCCTCTCTGTCCTGTCTGTCTCTCTCTCTCTGGAAAAGTCAGAAGGGAGCAGTGGAACCCCAGCAATGAGAAGATTCTAGATTGATAAGATGTCAATATTTCTCCAAACTGAACTGTAGTTTCAATGAAATCTAATCAAAACTACAGTGTGTGTGTTATTATAGAGATGAATAAACTCATTCTAAACCTTATGTACAAATGAAAATGTCTAAAAATAGCTAAAAACAACATTGAACAAGAAAACCAAAGTACATGGCCTAACCTTGAGGGTTTCTGTAGTTATGTATCAAGACATGGTCATACTGAGGGCAAAAAATAGATCAATAATACCTCACTCATGTATAAAAATGAACTCAAGAGTTATTATATATACCTAAATGTAAATGATAAAGTTTCTAGAAAAAAATAAGGGAGATAATATTTCTAATCTTGAAGTAGCGGAGTCCTAAACTATGATACCAATAGCACAGTCCCAGATGTTTTAACTAATAAACTTCATCAAAATTGAGACCATTTTTGTTTTCAAAGTCTTTATAAAGAGGATAAAAAACAAAAACACATTGAGAAAACATTTTCACAAAGAAAATATTGTTTAGTTAGTATCCATAAGCAAGAGGCAATCATATACCTCAAAGTAAAAGTGCTTAATCGTCCTCTATAATTAGACTTAGATGTAATAAGCCTGAGATTATAGTAAAAGACCCTAATGATACATCATAAATTCTCTAATTGATCAGACTTAGACCAAATAAGCTTAGCAATATAGTAGAAAGGCCCAAGGAAGGCAGACCCCATAAACCTAATACTGGTTTGGATATAACAAGCAACACTCAATTTCGGTCTGACAGTTGAGGTCTAAGCTTATCGGATAAAGAAAGGGTTACAAAAGTTGGATAAAGGCAAGAGACTGGCTCACGTGATGATGGCCTTTTTGGTCAATACCAGACCACCCCATCATTTGGGGCCCTAGTTAGGGAATCCTTGTATTCCCACACAGATACAAATGGGCTAGACCCCTCTCATCACCATCACGGGTCACTTTCATCAGGAACATCATCATAAGCCCTCTTGTGGGCCAGTCCATGCAAGCCCTATAAGATAGCAATGGTAGGGACTATGCCACTCTCTGCCACTCAAGGAAGATTGGTCCTGAAATAAGTGCACCTAGAATGTTCCCAGCTGTGGCCATGAACTGTAAGTTCAACCCAACACTGATTCAAAGGTGACACAGGATCCTGTGCTAAATATGAATATATATGGGCCCTGGGTCAGACTGATGAGGTAAGTTAATTTATTCATAGATTTTTTTTTCCAAGTTTGGGGGCTACTTTCTGCCCTAATCAAACTTTCTAGCCCTATTCTCAACTCTGACACCAACTTTTTATTCTTTTATCATCTTAATTTATTGGATAGAGACAGCCAGAACTTGAGAGGAATGGGGAGATAAAGCGGGAGAGAGAGAGACACTTACAGCACTGCTTCACCAATTATAAAGCTTTCCCCCTGCAGGTGGGGACTGGGGGCTTGAGCCAGGTTTTTGTGCACTGTAGTAGTGTGATTGTCCAGGCGTGCCACCACCTGGCACTTCTGACACCATCTTCCCAGACAATATATTTGTCTACCTCCATCTTAGCTATCAAACTCAAGTATAACCTACGGAAGTCATAGGCCCCTAGGAACATACCTAAAATAGCATTCTTAGCTTCTTCCCACCTGAATACCCCTAATTTTATCTGCTTTATTCATAATTTTGGGTACCTATTCATTAATCATCTTTTCCTGCTTTATATCTTACCAACTTTCAGCCACCAAGTTGCAGATGTTATCACAATTCCATCCCAACTTCCCTTGGCAGACAATCTCACCAATGTGTCCTAGAACCTCACCTTTGCAGAACCCATCCTGACTAGGGAAAAACAAATAAGTTATAGGTATGGATCCACCTGTCAATGCCCATATACAGTGGAGAAGCTATTACAGAAGCCAGAACTCCCACCTTCTGTACCCCCAAAATAATTCTGGTCCATACTCCCAGCAAGGGAGAAATGATAGGGGAAAATGGCTAGAGGGCTCTGAACTCCAACTCCATCCGGTCTGGAGAGAGAAGAAGAAAAAAGAAAGGCCATCCAGAAGTAGTAATTCATGTAGGTGTGACTTAGAAAAAGAAAGCAGGACCATAAAAAAGGGACTATAGACAGACAGTTATAGAAATAATAGTTAGCCCATATCTGCAATGTAGGGAGAACTACTATAGTTTCCAATGGAGGGAATGGGGATACAGAAATCCGATGGTAGGAATGGTGCCGAATTATACTCCTGTTATCTAATAATTTCGCAAATAAATATTAAGTCACTAATAAAATTTTTAAAAAGAAAGAAAATATTGTCTAGTTATAAATCTAGTTAAAAATTTGTGTCTGTAGCATATAAAAAAACTCTTGCAATAAAAGAATGTAATCTCAGTAAATAATACATTAATTAAAGACAGAGCAGTCATTGAACAAGCTCTTTACCAAAGGAAAGATACGAATGGCCAATACATGTGTGAAAAGACATGCAGGATAATGAGTCAAAGGGAAAATACAAATTTAAACCAGAATGCACTTTTCCTGCACATCTATTGTAATGGTGATAATTAAAGACGCTGATCACACTAATGTTTTTCAAGAGGTGATGTCCCTGAAACTTCTGACACTACTGGTAGGGTTGTACAGTAGTACAGTCACATAGAACACCAGTTGGCAGTATCTGAGAAATATTAAATACACTACTCACATGGGATTCACACAGTCTACACCTTGATATTTACCCAATAGAAATGAAAAGTCATACAAAAACAGGATTTACTTTTGTAGGAAAGAAGATCTGGAAGCAATCCAAACTTACCTACATACAGTGGGAAGAGCATGGTAACTACTGATAAGTACAGCCACATGATGGATATCAAAATAATCAGACTGAGTGAAGTAAATCAAGGAAAAGAATCCACACTTCATGACTTCATTTATACATGATTCCCGACAGTGACAGAAAACATGTTACTGATCAGATACAGGCAGGAGAAGACAAGAGTCAAAAACTACCAGGAGGCAATTAGTGGCACAAAGTCACAGAAAAGCTCATGATATATATTGCCTGCAGGTTTATTGCTGGGGCTCAGTGCCAGCAGTACAAATCCACTGCTACTCGAGGCCATTTTTTTCCATTTTATTGGATAGGACAAAGAGAAATTGAGAGAGGAGTTGAAGGTATAGAAGGGGAGCGAGAGATAGGTTCCTGCAGACCTGCTTCACTGCCTGAGAAGCGACTCCCCTGAAAGCAGGGAGCCGGAAGCTCGAACCATGATCCCTCTGCAGATCCTTGAGCTTCATACTGTGTGGGCTTAACCGGTGCACTACCAACCAGCTCCCTCACCATCCTGATGGTAGTGATGGTTTATGCTGTTTATACTTAGGTAAAAGCTTATCAGATGGCACAATTTAAATATATGGAGTCCACTGCATGTCAGTATCAACTCAATAAAGCTGCTTAAGAAAATAAAAACTTATAGCACCATCATAAAGCAAAAGGCAGAGTAGACTAAGGTTTCTGCCATCCAGAAAACCTAAAATCATAACATTTTTTTCATCCACAAGATACAGTACTCCCTGAGTAACAACTGTGTAAGGAAATAGACTAAAAATAGACTAAAAAAAAAAATAGACTAAATTGTCTTCTGAATCATCTAGCTGTCTGAAGAAGTGATGAAGCTGGAATAAGCATATTGAACATTCATTAAGTTCAAAGATTTATTTTTTCCCTTGTTCACTCAGCTCACTGAAAATTAAAAGCATGCTACTCTGTCTGGCTTGTCACTCATTCTGCTTCTATTATGAGAATTCTTGGCCCACTAAGGTCTCAGAGAGCAGAGACATAGACAATTAAAGTATCGTATTAAGTATGTGATGACAGAATGGTCAGGCGACTTTTATTTTTCACTCCCAGTCAGTGCTAGAGGTGCAGTGAAGGAAAAGAAAGTGCATTTAGTGTGGCCCACTGAGAAATATACATTGCAGAACATTTCAGAAATTCCCTTGGTTATAAGTACTAAGTAATCTGGGAAGAGACTCAAAAACCTGATATGGTGTCTCCTCTGGGAAGTAGAAACAAGAGGTCAGAGGAGAGGTTAATTTTTGGTATGACTTTTTCTACCCTTCAAATTTGCAGATGTTGTCACAAGTTATACTTCCAAGAGGAAACTAAAACACAAATATATTTAATGCAGTGCAGTTCAGCCTCTGGAATATTGTTCCTGGATGAACCCTGAGGAGAGGGCCTAGTTCTAGTGTGCTCCTCTTCAGAACATACAAGTTATTCTGTAGCAAAGGAATATAGCTCAGCTGGTAGAACACCCATTCCTGGGGATCTTTTGGCTTCTACGACCTTACCCTCTCTTTCACCCCACCCCATTCCACCCCCACGTATATTCTGAACTAAGTGAATGCAATCCTTAAACATTATATACAGTGATATGAATCTCTAGAAAGTTGCTCTGTTTTCATTTTGATAAATTTTTCTTTTACTGCTGCTTCAACACATTCCATATGGCAGATAAAAACCGATGCATACTTCCAGAGATAATTTGGGGGGGAAATGATAGATAACATCATAATCAGGAATGGGGGTAAAATATAATTTTCTTTTTGGCCTCCAGGGTTATCGCCAGGGCCCAGTGTTGCCACAAATCCACTGCTCCTGGTGGCCATCTTTTTTCCATTGTTGTTGTTGTTGCTGTTACTGTTGTTGATATTGCTGCTGCTGCTTTTGTTGGGTATAACAAAGAGAAATTGAGAGAAGAGCGAAAGACAGAGGGAGAAAGAAAGATAGACACCTGCAGACCTACTCCACCATTTGCAAAGCGACCCCCCTGTGTCAGACTCTTTGGTGGGGAGTCCTCTTTCCCGGGCACAAATTCCTGGCTTACCCGCTCTATTGCACACCAGATGCAGGGGCCTAATAAAATGTTCTGGGTCAGCAGGGGTGGAGCCGTAGAGGTCTCTCTCTCTAGGCCCAATGCTAGTGTCAAGGCAAGAGAAGACCCAGGGACTTGTCTCATGGGCAATCTGTTTATTGAATAGCAAAGCAGGGCTTATAAGGGGTCACAGGAGGAAGTGACATGTGTATACCATATATGGTAGGAAGGCAAAGGGTCTGGGGGAGGGTCAGGACTTTTCAGGTAATTGTTGAGCAAGAGGTTTAATCGGTTAAAGGAATGAAAAAGCAAGGTTATCAGTAACCAGCAGCCAGAGCAGGATCCTAAGGGCAGAGAGAAGATAAGAGATAATAAAGGAGTGGTCTATTGTGAGGCAGGGAGGCGGGCAGACCCTGGAAGCCATGTCCTACCTTGCTTGACCTCCTAGTAGAGAGAGACTGATAGGATTGGCCATGCCCCTCAGGCCCTCACTTCTCAATGGGGAGTCCTGCCAAGCTCTACTGTGTCCTCATAATTCCCTACACCCCTGCAGGTGGGGGAGCCAAGGGCTTGAACTTGGATCCTTGTGCAAGTCTTCATATCCTGTACCATGTGTGCTTAGTCCTATGCAACAAGCATAAAATATAATTTTTGAATGTTAATATGATCACCCAAAATTTTAGGTGTAAGAGATGTTGAAACATGGATTAATCCAATGTACTTTTCTTTTTTGGTTTGTTGTTTTGTTTCTTTATTTTACCAGAGTGCTGTTCAGCTCTGTTTTATAGTGATGCAGGAGGTTGAACCTGGTACTTTGCAGCCTAGGCATTTAGGAGTCTCTTTGTTATCTACACCCTCCCCCTAATGCATTGTTTTTGTTTTTTTCAGTCTTTGTGTTATAGATGGTTACACTTATCCTTTTATGTAGTCATAGCTAATTTGCATTCACTTGGAATCTTTTGAGAATATTCATATGCAGCATTGATGTTAACTGCTTTCCATAAAGAAACAAAATGCTCACTGTGACCCATCTACAGACATACAATTAAAAGATAGTTTCTTTGTCGATTAGTAATTTTGCATCTTATTAGAAAAGCTTCCAAAATGTTAGTGGGCATCATTATCTGATGAAATGCCTCATACATAACAATTTTTGTTAGTATCAACTGATAAATATTTTTATGCATTATTATCTGACAAATTCTACTGCAAAAAAAAAACTACTCATATCCACAAATATCTTCAATATAACTTCAGTTTCTCCTTGTTTAAGCACACACAGAAAAAGAAACAAAACAGCTATTGTGCTTGTTAGTTATTTTTGAAAAGGGGGAGAAACTAAAAGACCATAAAAGAAATAGATTACATTGTTCCTTATGAATTTGCATAAGTCAATGTTTATATATAACAATGATACAATCTCATTACAGTACCTGCTGCCTGTTAACTTATTATAGTGAATAATATATTTTAACTCAAATGCATTGTTTTATTTTATAAGGCCTTCAAAAATATACTAAGTATAAAAATTTAAATGGTTGGTGGCTGATGTCATAAGAACACCTACAGAACCAAACCTATTGCCAATTATTTTCAGGCATCTCTGGTTTCAAATTCAGATATCATCACTAACTAACTCTGAAAATTAGAAAAAAAAAGAACATAATTTCTGTCGTGGTTCATTTTTTTTTCATCTAGATAGTAGACATAGTAATCTGTGTATCATAGGCTTATTTTAAAGCTTACACTAGAGAGAGAGAGAGAGAGAGATTCTTGGACTATGGTACATATTCAACTAGCGGTTGTTGTTTTTATTTTTATTTATTTTTCTTTATTGGGGAGGTTAATAGTTGTACATCTGTAACATTTATGAGTTTTCCACATAACAATTCAATTCCTTCTAGGTCCTCCTCTCAAATAATGGTTTTACATATCCTTTTTTAAATCTTCTATTCATTTATTATTGGATAGAGAGAAAATGAGACTGGAGGGACAGATAGAAAGGCTCACTTGTTTAGCTTTCCCCTGCAGGTGGTAAGCAGGGACTAGGACTAGGACGTGGGTCTTTGTGCACTGTGATGTGAGTGCTCAACCAGATGTAACACCACCTGGCCCTTTTGTCCTTTTTTCTATCTTTCTTTTTTTGTTAAACCTTATCCTTCATAGTTGTATCAATAGATAACATAATTGCCTCATCAAGTATCTTAAAATATGTTAGGAACTTGCAGAGTATAGATATGGAGAAGCAGCTGTCCTATAGTTACTCCCTGATCAACTAGTTAAAGCAACAACAACAACAACAACAAAAGTCATTTTAAATCTTGCCAGCTTATAGCTGGAACTTCTGAATAAACTCACTTGGCCACAGTTGGGTAGAAAAGGGGCGAAGGAGAAATTCACACAAGAGAAGAAACTGTTCATGATAGTAGCCAGTGCCATCTTGGTAGCTACACAGCAGAGCACATAGTCAGCAGCAGGAATTCAGGGAATTTATGGGCACTTAACCTGTGAACTCAGGGGCAGTAGAATGGTGAAATGATAGCAAGGGCTCACCAGTGTTTAAGGGTATCCCATGTGGCCTACTTAAGCCCCAGCGTCCAGCCAGGAAAACAAATCCTGCCTGCTTTCTGAGCACTCAGATGCAAGAAGTTGTCCCATGCTGTTGCTTCCCAGAGAACAGGAGCACAGCAACAATATTGCCAATACAGACATTAAATCTCCCAGTGACAGTGACAGAATCCCTCCTCTCCCTCCAACCAAAGAAGATCTGGTGTATAAAGTCATGAGGAAAAAGATGTCAGAGAGAATCTAGAAGACTCATTATTAGGCAATTCAAGAATATAAAATTAACATGTAGAAACATACTCAAGAAAGATAATTTCACCAAAGAGTTACAAAATACAGAGAAAAAAAAATTCTAAACAATTTTCTGTAAAGATGGGAACAATGAAGGAACAACTAAAACAAAAATGTAGGCTGCTGAGGACACTTTGAATGCAATTACATCACAGCTAGGAGACCTAGGAAGCAGACTAAGTCAGACGGAGGAGAGAATAAAAGTACTAGAAGATGCAAGCACCACAGTCTGTGAATTTAAAGTCATCAGAGAGAAAAGGTTTAGGAAAAATGAATCACTTCATGAAACAGCAGACTACATCAGAAAGACAAATGTAAGAGTTATTAGGATCCCCAGGAAGAAGAGAGAAGCAGAGAACATATTCAAAGTAATGATAGCAGAAAATTTTCCACAGCTGGGCAACAGTCAAAACACAGACATAAAAGTAGCTGAATTAGGGCAGAGACAAGATGGCAGCTTAGAGACAACACCTACTGTGAGCTCTGCAAGGAAGCTGCTTTCAACCTGGGAATCTTGGGTGAGGGTAGGATTTTTGGGCCAGTGGTGGAGAAGGAGAGCAGGGCGTGGTCAGGGTGGCACCAAAGAAGAATCTTACAATCCATCCTTGGGCTGGCAAGCAGAGACCAAAAAAAAAAAAAAAAAAACAGGGATTCAGTGGAGGTTTTGGTTTGGCTATATCTTTCTGCACTTCCCCCCCCACCCCCACCCCAAGACCAACTCCCACATGAGACACTCTTGGCAGACTTCCTGTGGATCTAATTTATCAAGATTCCTGGCTCAGCAGGGGTGTCACCAAAGGAAGGGGGATATCTCCCCAAGCAAAGCCTTTTGTTTTGAAGGGTGCTGGAGCTCTGAGTGATAGAATACCTGGCCAATCAGGACCTCAGCCTTGCCTGGGATAGATTACCTATTTTACTTCATCTACCTCTCAAGTTTGAGAGCACTTGGTTTAGGAAAGGCATGGGGTTGTGTACAGCCAATCTGGAGCAGTTTAATCTGGAGATTGACTGTTAGGTTTTTTATTTTATTTTACTTTATGTTATTATGATGATGATGATGATTCTTTGTGCTGATATATTTTTCCTCCTCTCCAGGTTGACCAAAATTAACTGTAGTTGCTTTTTACATTAATAGGTGACTGGGTGTGCTATCCATTGTGGGAGGAACTTGCTTTTTTCTCTCTCTCTCTTTTCTACATTTTTCTTTTTTTTCTCCTCCTAGATGATCTAAAAAAAATCTCATTCCTTTCACTGCTTTACTTTTATTTTTATTTTTATTTCTGTATTCAGTGGCACTCATTTGTGAATTATCCTGTGGAAGAAGTCTGCTTGAAGTGGATTCTATGTCTCTCTCACTGTGTGTGTGTGTGTATGTGTGTATGTGCCACTCTTTTCTCCTTTCCTTTCTCTTCCCACTATATCTAGAATTTATAGTTGATAGTTGATTTGCATAATTGTCTATTCATGCTTTGTCATTTTTCTTTCCTTTTTTTTTTTGTTTGTTTTTGTTTTTGGAGTGGAGTCCAGGACCAGATGGCTTCACAAACGAATTCTATAAAACCTGCAGGAAACCGTTAATATCTATATTTCTAAAGCTCTTCCAAAATATAAAAGAAACGGGAACACTCTCCTCCACCTTTTGTGAAGCTAACATCATCTTGAAACCAAAAGCAGATAGGGACACAACAAAAAAAGGAAAACTACAGACCAATATCTCTGATGAACATAGATGCCAAAATAATAAAGAAGATCCTGGCCAAACAGACAGAGCAGTATATCAAAAAGATTGTTCATCATAACCAAGTGGGATTTATCTTAGGAATGCAAGGCTGGTTCAATATATGTAAGTCAATCAATGCCATTAACCACATCAATAAAAGCAAAACCAAAAACCACATGATTATCTCAGTAGATGTAGAGAAAGCCTTTGACAAAATCCAACATCCATTCATGCTCAAAACATTACAAAAAATGGGAATAAATGGGAAACTCCTCAAGACAGTGGAATCCATATACAGCAAACCTACAGCCAACATTATCAATGGACAGAAGCTTGAATGCATTCCCCCGCAGATCGGGGACTAGACAGGGCTGTCCATTACCACCATTACTCTTCAATATAATATTGAAAGTTCTCACCATAGCAATCAGGCAAGAGAATGGAATCAAAGGAATACAGATTGGAAGGAAAGCAGTCCAATTCTTTGCAGATAATGTGATAGTATATGTAGAAAAACCTAAAGAATCCGGCAGAAAGCTACTGAAAATCATTAGGCAAAATAGTGAGGTATCAGGCTGCAAAATCAATGTACAAAAATCAGTGGCATTTCTTTATGCAAACACTAAGTCCAAAGAAGAGGATAACCAGAATTTATTCCCATTCACTGTCACAGCAAAATCAATAAAATACCTAGGAATAAACCTGACCAGTATAGAAGTGAAAGACTTCTATACTGAAAACTATGAGTCATTACTCAAAGAAATAGAAAATGACATCAAGATATGGAAAGCTATATCATGCTCATGGAGTGGAATAATTAATATCATCAAAATGAATATTCTACCCAGAGCAATATACAAATTCAATGTGATATCCACCTATGTCCCACCAAATTTCTTTAAGAGAATAAAAATTACAGTAATTTATCTGGAACTATAAAATACCAAGAATCATCTTAAATAACAGACAGAAATGGAGGTATTACACTCCCAGAACTCAAACTATACTATAAAGCCATCATAATCAAAACAGCCTGGTACTGAAACAAAATTAGGTACACAGACCAGTGGAACAGAATTAAAAGCTCAGAACTACACCTCCATACCTATGGACATCTAATTTTTGATAAAGGGTCCCAAAACTTTAAACAGCAGAAGGAGGCTCTCTTCAATAAATGGTGCTGGGAATACTGGGTTGATATATAGATCAACTCGCCAGTGCCCATGAACAGCAAAGAAGGAATTCCAACAACCAGAACTCGCACCTTCTGCACCCTCCCCCCCCCCTCCAAATTTTTTTGGTCCATACTCTGAAAGGGGGAGAAATGATATGGAAAGAAGACCAGAGGGCTCTGAATTTCAACTCCATCAGAACCAGAGAGAAGAGGAAAACAAGCAAAGACATTCAGTAGTAGTAATAGGTGTAGCTGTGACCTAGAAAGGAAAATAAGGCAGGACCAGAGAAAAAAATGGGCAAACATTTATATAGACAGATTGTTATTGAAATAATAGTTAATCCATATCTGCAACCTTGAAGGAACTACTGTAGCTTCAAATGGAGGGAATGGAGTACAGAAATCTGGTGGTGGGATCAGTATGAAGTTATACCCCGGTTATCTTGTAATTTTATAAATAAATTTTAAATCACTAATAAATTTTTTAAAAATGAAAAAAAAAAAAAAAACAAAGAATAAACCTTAACCACTTTATCTCACCAGAAACAAAAGTCAAATCCAAATGGATTGAGGACCTGGATGTTAGACCAGAAACTATCAAATACATAGAGGAAAACATTGGTGGAACACTTGCCAACCTAAACCTCAAGGACATCTTTGAGGATACAACCCAATTGCAAGGAAGACTAAAACAGAAACAAACAATACACTGATATTAACTCATAGTCTCACAAATAACTAATTAATATGAGATGGAAAAATGGATTGAATGTCTCAATATTTTTGATGTATAGGCTAAGTATATGTTCCTTCAATCTAAGAACTTAAGACTTCAAATTGGTAATCAGACTGAATTTTAACAGTAGGCTCAAATTGTTAATTCCTAATAATGACATGTTCTTTGAAGTATTAAATCTCCTAAAAGTTTAGACCAGGGAGAACAGAAACACCTGGTGGTGTTACTTTATAAGATACAGCTATATATAAATAGCATAAAAGGACACAAATTATGGCAAGGCGTAGTATGATCCAGAAAATCCTAACAATGGGATTTTTCAAAGTTAACCCAATTGCCAAGTTTTGGTTATAGCAATAATTATCTACTGCCTTCTTAAACCCTAAGACAGCAGGAACCTTCCCCTTTCTCTATAAATCCCATACATCTCCCAGTCCTGGAACCTGTAGCGTGGGGCTCACTTTCCTGCATACTTCATACCAACTGATACTGCACCTGCTCATCCCAACCTAATCAATGCAACCAGTATCACCTCAGCATGCTTCAATTCGAACTGTGTCCAGAGAGTTCAGGTGTGGAATGTCAACGTTTCAGCTTCATCACTCTGGTGAGATATTTCCTAGCTCATAGGACTCCTTAATTCCATTTTGGGTGGCACACTTTTTAGCAAAATCTCAAAACCTAGATATTGACTGAGCCCACAAGATAGGGCATATGTATATGTATCCATAAGTTAGAGGAAATATATATACCTTAAAGAAAAAATGCACAATAATTTGCAGTGAGTCAAACAAAACAAGCAAGTATAAATACCTAAAAAGACACCTTAAAGTACCAAATGAAACAGTTTCTGCTTAAACCCAGATACTCTCCTCACCTGCTTCCTATTGTCCCCCACTCAATCCAAAGCTAACCCTGTCAGACAAAGTAAGGACTACAAAAGCTGGAGAAGGGCAAAAGACTGGTATACCTTAATGATGATTCTTTCATCACTATCAGGCCATCCCATCACCTGGGGCCCTAGTCAGGGAGTCCTGGGATTCCCACACAAACATGGTGGGCCAAGAACTCTAGTGGATCCGTCTCACCACTGTCAGTGGTCATCTCCATCAGGAAAAACATAATGGACCCCTTTGTGGACTCCTGTAGGATCTTATCCTCAATGTGGATCAATAATAATAGAGAAAGTTCCTTTCTATGAGTGGAGGTTGGACAACATACTCTACCTACTACCCAAGGAAGATGGATCCCAAAATTATTGCAGTCTGGAATGTTCCTAGTCATGGCCACAGAGTGTGAACTCAGACCTACAGGGATGCAGAGACTACATAGGCTCCTGTGCTGAATATGGGCCCCAGATCAAATTGATGGGGTTTGCAGTTAACAACATTTATATATTTTATGTATATTTCCCATATTTGGGAGCTACTCACTTCCTTGATCCAGTTTTCTAGCCCTTTTTCCAACTATGATATCATCTATGCAGACAATAACTTGAATCTACCTGCACATTATATGTCAAGCTCAGGCAAAAACTAGTAAGGTTATGGGCCCCTTGGATATATCTACTAGCTTTTTCCAAAACGGAGACCCCATATCTTCATCTGCAATATTCTTGGCTTTAGGTTTATAACTTGTCAACAATTTGTTTGGCTTTATATGTTAACTCCTTTTTTCAGCCACCAAATTCCACATGCAACCATGATGCCAACCTGACTTCCCTAAGCTGATGACCCCACCAATGTGTCTTGGAGCCCCCATCCCCAGACCTCTGCCCCACTAGGGAAAGAGAGAAACAAGCTAGGAGTACAGACCAACCTGTCAATGCCCATGTTCAGCCGAGAAGCAGTTACAGAAGCCAGACATTCCACCTTCTACACCCCACAATGATCCTGATCCATACTCCCAGAGGGATAAAGAATAGGGAAGCTATCAAGGGAGGGGATTGGTTATAAAGCTCTGACAGTGGGCATTGCATGGAAATGTATCCCTCTTATCCTATTGTTGTGTCAGTATTTCTATTTTATAAATAAAAATTTAAGGGGCCAGGTGGTGACGCACCTGGTTGAGCGCACGCATTATAGTACGTAAGGACCCAGGTTCAAGTCCTTGGTCCCCACCTGCAGGGGGAAAGATTTGCAAGTGGTGAAGTACTATTTCAGGTGTCTCTCTGCCTCTCTCCCTCTATATCACCCCCTTTCAAACAAAAGAAAGATAATAAAATACAATTTTTTAAATTAAAATTTAAAAAACTAGTGAATTAACATACAGTGTTGGAATTTCAGGTACCCAAATCATCCTGAAGTGAAAGAAAAGATGCACACATACAATATACTGAGCAAGTCTTGGCTGGAGGGACTTCATCTAAAAAGGTTTTCCAATGGAAAGGGAATCCATGGATTCAGCCTCAAAACAAAAGTGTGAGCTCCTTCTATTGGTGCGTAGTACAATATAATCATTGAAAGCAAAATTTTAAATCAGATTAGCCAAATATCAAGAAACCAAGATTATGTACACTTCATGTGACTCCTATAGGCTTTGTTGTATATGATATCCATTAGGTAGTTTGTATGTGACTACCACTCTAACTTTACAGACCTAACTTTACAGACCTAACTTTACAGATACATCAATTCTATATACTTATCATTCATCCAAGCCATCATGACTCTTTGCTTAACAAGGCATGGTTATCATATAAGGTATTAGTCAGATATTTGTCTCTGGGAAAGTTTTTGCCTTGGACCTTCCTTTCCATGACAATATACATTGCATTGCTTCAAGGCCATAAGAACTAGAGCAGAGTTCACAGCTCATAGCCATTATAACTGCATGTCTTAATTGTGTGTTCAAAGCCATTGTGTGTGTAGAATGATTTCTGGGTTCCTCTCATTCCTTGCTCCCAGCCATCCAGATCCCTTAATCCAAAATAGCACATAACACGACACAGCAAAACTATCCAAAGTCAAGGACAAAGAAAGCAAGTTGCTATAGAAAGGAAGGAACTGACATATAGACGTAGAGCTATCAGTCTCTCAACAGATTTCTCATCACAAACTCTAGAGGCATGGAAGAAGTGGAATAACATATTCCAAGTATTATAAGAATTGCACTGCTTCTGTTGACCTCAATTAAATCATGCTACCAGTGCTGCCATGCCACATTATGCTGCAAGTGACTTATTAGTGTAGATTGTTACCAGAGACACCAAGCCTGAGATATCAACCTCTCAACTCCCCTAATCTGGTGATATCTTCCCTAACACAATTAGTTCCATTTCAGATGGCATATTATCTAGCAAAGTTCCAGATACTAGGTATAGTCTAGGGATTAGGGTTCTGCGTACAAGTGTACATGTGTCCATAAACGAGGGGCAATCACATACCCCAAAGTAAAAGTACTAATAGCCCTCTGAGGTTAGATTTACACATAGTAACTCTGGGATCCTAGTAGAAGGGTTTAAAGAAGATGTTATAATTAGTGGGCAGAGCCAAGATGACAACTTCGGTCCATACTCCCAGAGGGTTAAAGAATAGGAAAGCTATCAAGGGAGGAGGTGGGATATGGAGCTCTGGTGGTGGGAATGGTGTGGTGTAGTACCCCTCTTATCCTATGGTTTTGTCAGTGTTTGAATTTTTATAAATAAAAAATAAATAAATAAGAAAGATACACTATTTCCTTAAAAGTATTCATTTCTGGGACCAGACAGTTGATCACCCAGGTAAGTGCACACATTACCATGGGCAAGGACCAAGGTTCAAGCACCTCATCCCCACCTGCAGGTGGGAAATTTCACAAGCAATGACATAGTTCTGCAAATATATATATATATATATACATATATATATATATATATATATCAATTTCTCTCTGTCTCTATCCAAAATAAGTAAAAATAAGTTTAAAAAATTGGGGGCCAGGTGGTAATGCAGCAGGTTAAATACATATGGCGCAAAGCACAAGGACCAGCTTAAGCATCCCAGTTCGAGCGCCCCTGCTCCCCACCTGCAGGGAGGTCGCTTCACAAGCGGTGAAGCAGGTCTGCAGGTGTCTATCTTTCTCTCCCCTCTCTGTTTTCCCCTCTTCTCTTGATTTTTCTCTGTCCTATTAAACAACAATGGCAGCAAAAGGGAAACAAAAGGGAAAAAAATAACCTCCAGGAGCAGTGGAGTCAAAGTGTGGCACCAAGCCTCAGCAGTAACCCTGGAGACAAAAAAAAAAATTACTTTCTAGTGATTATGACTGTCAGAACTATAGAGGGGAACACATTGCTGTGATAACAGACACCGGAGGGACCCCAAAGTCGAGCATGTGCAGAAGGGAGTCATTTAGGACATAAAAGACACCCTGAAGGATTAATTAGAAGCAAGGGCAAGGTCACAGATATAGATAGGCACTAGAAACCTACCTAAATACTCAACAAGCTTCTAGATGGAATACCAAGCAGTGGCATGAAAACCTGTCTTGTTGATACTAGCAGGGATACGCAATTTCCTTGGAGTCTTGCAACCTATGCATCACCTGCCTATCTTAAAATTGGAAGTATGTGCTGTCACCACATTCAATTCAACCCTTTTTAACCTCAAGTTGTCAGGCAGCATATTGCAAATAGTTATATTAGCTACTACTACAACATACACAGGCAGGCAGAAGGTTTAAAAAAAAATTCAAAGATTTACTTCACCAAGAGGAAATATGGAGTGTATTAACCAAAGGGCATCCATTCCAAATCAACTCATTTACAAGAATGTAGCAGCTGCCCAATTATTAAGAAACAAAAAACAACCTATTAAAATGTAACACCTAAAAGATCTGGGCAAATCATTCCCCCAGAAAGGTTCTCAAAGCACTTTAATTGGCATTGCTTAATTTAAAATTACATCGCATCTCCTGATATGGGAAGTCTTCATGTTAAAATAGAAGTCCAGTTTTACCCATACTTTTGTGAGAATCCATGGTCTCACACGTATAATTTCACTGAATAAGGGCCTTTTTTTTTCATTCGGGTGGAGACAACAACAGCAATATATTTACATTATGTGTTGAAATTGTTGGATTGTGAATCTGAACACCCTAGAATATTGACCTATAGTGGACATATTTTTATCCCCTGCAGATAACATTTAGCTCAAAGACCCTTTTTGTTCCCATCATATGTCTAGCATTTTCATAGCAATTTGTGTTTATGGTATATACTTCACCCCAGATCTATGTGATCATGTATTAGCATTTTTTTTTCATTTTTAGTTTCTGTCACTGTGATCACTCTGAAATGAATTTTTCAGATAAAAAGAGAGTCTGGGGATTGGTGCAGTAGATAAAGTGCTGTACTCCTAGCCATCGGGTCCTGAATCTCATTCCCTGCATTGCATATTGCCAGAGTGATGTTCTTCCTCTCTCTATGTGTCATAGAGAGATGAAGAAATTAGTAAATATTCAAAAAAAAGAATTTGAAAATATATTTGAAAGAGAGAGAGAGAGAGATGGGGACATTCATACCTTAAACACCACAAAGGTCCCTAAAAAGTCTCTATTTCATCCTTGAGGTTAAAAGGTGCCAAGTTCAGCTACCAGGATTACCATAAATCAGAGTTATCAGATCTGAGCAGTGCTCTAGTCTAAATAAGCAAAAAAAAAAAAAAAGAAGAAGAAGAAGAAGAAAAGAAAAAGAAAGGCAATAAGGAATGAACTCAAGGCTTTGTGTTAGCATGATAATGAAGCATAGTAGTAGTTTTTTATTAGGGAGGCAGGTGGTGGCACACCTGGTACTCACATTACAGTGCACAAGGTCCTGCGTTCAAGTCCCTAATCCCCACCTGCATGGTTGCAGATATCTCTCTGTCTCTCTCCCTCTCTACTCCCACTCTCCTCTCAATTTCTGTCTCGATCCAGTAATAAATACATATTTTTAAAAATAGAGAGAAAAAGAAGAGAAATGTCTCAACACTGCTCTATCTTCTAGAAAACACACCTAGTGCTCCCCATGACACCTCAGATAAGCCCAGGCTCGAACCCAGGCTCTGTACTGCATGCTAAAGCTTGTGCTGTAATCCTCATGTGAGAAGGGTAATGGTGTCTGATTTTGATGGGATCAGGTAAAACCTTTCCATTCATGCTAATTATAAATATTCACTCTGCTGCCTTATATCCATAAATGAATATATCACACAACTAGCAATGCATATTGTATAAAGAACATGATTTCTATTTTTCCTCCCTGCTCCATTGCACTCAGTACAATGTTCTGCGATTAACACATGATCTATAATCATGAGTGACCTGTTGGCGCAAGTCCTCTAATTTAAAAGTCAGCCCATAATCAGTCTCATGAAGTGTCAAATGCTTGGCAAGACTCCAAAGTGCTCAAGAAAGACTTGTTCCAAAGTTACCTTAGTTACCCTTCCAGAACTCAATCTTGACATTCACATCTCTATTAAATAAACAATAGAGACATCTATAGGTTTGTTGCACCCACACTGATTGGAGACTTAGCCTGAAAGCTTGTAAAGCACTGAATTTTATAAAGTGCATATTTATTTGAAATGTGCAGATTTTCTGAGAGCCAGGCTCCAAATTGCAACTGTTTGGTTTTAAGCCAGAATATCTTCTAAAAGTGAATGGTGTCCTTTGGTCTAGAGATCTGAGACAAATCTTAGGATGCAGTCCTCTCACATATCTCCTGCCTCTTTGTGCCAGGCTTCTCCCAGTCTTCACTTCTAATTGCTCAGTGCATGCACTTCTTCCAGGTGACACACAGCGAATTAGAAGCCTTTCATTTCCTGCCAGCTTGTGACGTCTTTACAATGGGGACTCATTTGTGAAATTTAAACTGGAACAGCAGGATCAGATTTATGTTTCATAAAGGGCACACAAAAGGTTAGTTTCCAATTAGGCTTAAGGAAGCTCTCTCCAGAGCCCTTAGTGTCCCATGAGCCCATGAGCATATGTGACAAAGGTCTAAAGGACAATAAAAAACAGATTCTCCAAACACAGGTTCTCCCACCAAATTTGGAGGATCTTTTTTGTTTTGATTTGATTTATTTTGTTTTGTAGTTTGGCCTCTTCTAGGTGTTTAACTAAAAATTATATGGTTCCCACATTTCTAGCATCAGAAGAAAAGTCCACTTCCAGGGTAAGATAGACTAAAAGGGGATGAACTTATTCTTTTCTAAAGAAATATATGAAATGAAAATTACCAAGGTAGTTGACACCAGACAATGAAAAACACTGATTTCTTGGGTCAACTAGGAATACCAAAGGAGATCATCTGGGACCACAACAAGGCAGGACTAGAATGATTTCAGGAATCCATCAAACCACTGGTGAGTGCAAATACATGTGGCTCCTGGACAGAGAGGAGCCTAGGGAGAGATTAAGTGGCTGCTAATGCTCCTGAAGTTTACTGGTTGAGGCACAACCTCCACTCTGTTTTACCAAAAAAAGGACTTCCTCGTAAAACTCACCAAATACAACTTTGAGTCTCCATTGATTCTGCCCTCAGAGGCTGGAGCTGCAGGGGGGAGGAACTGTGCTGGTGACAGGAAACAGAGAACTTACCAGGAAACTCAGGAGACTATCTACACCTTATGGCTTGACTGTGGGGCTGTGTGGTGGGAGCCTTTCCATATTGTGCTGCTGATGAGAACACAGTGAATAGTTGCCTCAGAACCTACAGACTATAAATGGGACTTGTTTAGAAACTCACAGGGCCCAGCAGTGCTGCCCAGCTTCACAGAGAAGCTGAATTTAGCCTGACTGCATCCTTGGGTTGTGAGAGTCTATTTGCATAACCACTGTGCTATCTCTCCCCCACACTGCTTTATCTCTTGGTCAGGAGTGAACAATTAAGCTAAGAAGCCTACTTATAGTTTAAAAGCCCTCAGGCCTACAGGGAAGAAAAAGAACAAAAAGAGGCTTTTAACAGCCTTGGTGCTCCAACTCAGGGATTGAGATAATACTAAAACAACTGTAAATTTCCACAACTGTAAACTCTTTATGTATCTTACTTAGACACAAGTCAATCCAGGCAAGAGTGATCAGTAATTTTAAAAAGTACTGAGAGAGGGATCTCATAGCATGCTATATAGAATGGTATAGAAGCCATAAAATATATCAAACATCTACTGAAAGAGTTACAGCAATATATTAACAGCAACACAGTCACAGTAGGGGACCTCTACACCCCACTCTCTCAATGTGACAGATCATCCAGGCAGAAAAATCAATAAATAAATGAGGGAACTAACTGAGGAGATAAACTAGAACTACTGGACATTTTCAGAGTCATTCATCCCAAGAAACTGGAGTACACATTTTACTTAAATCCACATGGGTCATTCTCAAGGATAGATCATATATTAGGCCACAAAGACAGCATCAGCAAACTCAAGAGCATTGAAATCATCCCAAGCATCTTCTCAGACCACAGTGGAATTAAATTAACACATAACAATCAACAAACGAATAGGAATAGTCCCAAATGTGGAAGCTCAACAATACACTACTTACCAACTACTGGGTCAAAGAGGAAATTAAGGAAGAAATCAAAAATGTTTCAAAAGTTCAATGAAAATGAAGACACATGCTATCAAAATATTTGAGACACAGGTAAGGCAGAACTGAGAGGGAAGTTCATAGCCACAAAAGCACACATTATGAAACAATAAAAAGAACAAATACACAGCCTCACTGCATATCTTAAAGACCTAGAAGAAGAACAAAGGAACCCTAAAGCAACCAGAAGGACAAAAATCACTAAAGTTAGGGCAGAAATATTGAAAATAAGAAAACCATACAAAATATCAATGAAAGTAAATGTTGGTTCTTTGAAAGAGTGATCAAAATCAAGAACCTTTAGCCAGACTCACAAAACAAAAAGGGAGAAGACCCAAATAAATCAGATCATAAATGAAAGAGGAGATATCACAACAGACACCACAGAAATTCAATATATCATGCGAGGCTTCTATGAACAACTATATGCCACCAAGCTAGAGAACCTGGAAGAAATGGACGATATCCTAGACACATACGAACTTCCAAAACTAACTAAAGATAACTAACTAGATAACATGAACAGGCCCATCACAGCTAATGAAATTGAAACAATTATTTAAAAAATTCCCCAAAATAAAAGTACTGGACCAGATAGTTTTACAAATGAATTCTACAAAATTTTCAAAGAAGAACTAATAACTCTACTTTTAAAGTCTTCCAGAAGATTGAAGACACTGGAATACTCTCTTATAGCTTCTATTAAGCAAACCCTGATACAAAAAGCAGAAAGGGACACAACCAAAAAAGAAAATGACAGACCAATATCTCTGATGAAAATAGATGCTAAAATATTGAACAAAATTTTAGTCAACTGTATACAGCAGTATATTAAAAAGATTATTCATCATGACCAAGTGAGGTATATCCCAGAGATGCAAGGTTGGTTTAATATATGTAAATAAATCAACATGCTCCTCCATATCAATAAAAGCAAGACGAATGACCACATGGTCATATCAATAGATGCAGAGAAAGCCTTTGACAAAATACAAGATCACTTTATGATTAAAACACTACAAAAATAGGAATAGATGAAAAATTCGTCAAGATAGTGGAGTCTATATATAGCAAACCTACAACCAACATCATACTCAATGGTGAAAAACTGGAAGCATTTCCACGCAGATCAAGTACTAGACAGGGCTGCCCACTATCACCATTACAATTCAACATAGTGTTGGAAGCTCTTGCCATAGCAATCAGGCAGGAGCAAGGAATCAAAGGGGTACAGATTGAAAGAGAAGAAGTCAAACTTTTTGCAGATGACATGACAGTATACGTAGAGAAACCTAAGGAATCCAGCAAGAAGCTTTTGGAAATCATCAGGCAATACAGTAAGGTGTCAGGCTACAAAATAAACATTAAAAAGTCAGTGGTATTCCTCTATACAAATACTAAGTTAGGAGAAGATGAAATCCAGATAGCAATTCCTTTTAATATAGCAAAAAAAAAAGACAATAAAATATCTAGGAATAAACCTAACCAAAGAAGTGAAAGACTTGTATACTGAAAATTATGAGTCACTACTCAAGGAAATAGAAAAAGACACAAAGAACTGGAAAGATATTCCATGTTCTTGGGTTGGAAGAATTAACATCATCAAAATGAATATACTACCCAGAGCCATATACAAATTTAATACTATCCCCATCAAGATCCCAACCACAATTTTAGGAGAATACAACACATGCTACAAATGTTTATCTAGAACCAGAAAAGACCTAGAATTACCAAAACCATCTTGAGAAGAAATAACAGAACTGGAGTCATCGTACTCCCAGATCTCAAAACTGTATTATAGGGCCATTGCCATCAAAACTGCTTCGTACTGGAACATGAATAGACACCCTGACCAGTGGAATAGAACTGTGAGCCCCAGAAGTAAGCCCCCACAACTATGGACATCTAATCTTTGGCAAAGGTGCCAAGATTATTAAGTGGGGAAAGCAGAGTCTCTGCAACAAATGGTGTTGGAAAAAAATGGGTTGAAAAATGCAGATGAATGAAACTGAACCACTATATTTCACCAGATACCAAAGTAAATTCCAAGTGGATCAAGAACTTGGATGTGAGACCACAAACTATCAGATACTTAGAGGAAAATACTGGCAGAACTCTTTTCTGCATAAATTTTAAAGACATCTTCAATGAAACAAATCCAATTACTAAGAAGACTAAGGCAAGTATAAACCTATGGGACTACATCAAATTAAAAAGCTTCTTCATAGCAAAAGAAACCACTACCAAACCAAGAGACCCCTCACAGAATGGGAGAAGATCTTTACATGCTATACATCAGACAAGAGGCTAATAACCAGAATATATAAAGAGCTTGCCACTCAACAACAAGAAAACAAATAACACCATCCAAAAATTGAGAGAAGACACAAACAGAATATTCACTACAGAAGAGATCCACAGGCTGAGAAACACAATGAAACATGTTCCAAGTCTTTGATTTTCAGAGAAATGCAAATAAAGACAACAATGAGTTACCACTTTACTCCTGTGAGAATATCATGCTGGAAAGGTTGTGGGGTCAAAGGAACCCTCCTGTACTGCTGATGGGAATGTCAATTGGCCCAACCTCTGTGGAGAACAGTCTGGAGAACTCTTAGAATGCTAGAAATGGACTTACCCTAAGATCCTGCAATTCCTCTCCTGGGGATATAATCTATGGAACCCAACACACCCATCCAAAATGATATGCGTACACATATGTTCTTAGCAACACAATTTGTAATAGCCAAAACCTGGAAGCAACACAGGTGTCCAACAACAGATTAGTGGCTGAGCAAGTTGTGGTATATATACACAATGGATTGCCACTCAGGTATTAAAAACGGTGACTTCACCATTTTCAGCTGATCTTGGATTGAGCTTGAAAATATCATGTTAAGTAAAATGAGTCAGAAAGAGAAGGATGAATATGGGATGATCTCACTCTCAGGCAAAGTTGAAAAACAAGATCAGAAGAGAAAACCAAAACCCAAGTAGAACCTGAACTGGAATTGACATATTGCTCCAAAGTTAAAGACTCTGGGATGGGGGCTGTGGGGGGAATACAGTTCCAAAAAGGATGACAGAGGACCTAGTGGTGGTTGTATTGTGATATGGAAAACTGGAAAATGTTATGCATGTATAAACTATTGTATTTACTGTCAAATGTAAAACATGAATTCCCCAATAAAGAAATTATAAAAAAGAAAAGAAAAACATTGATTTCTTAAACAAAGAAGAAGAAGAAGGAGAAGGAGAAGAAAAAGAAGAAGAAAGAAGGAAAGAGAAAACAAACAAGTATCTCCTGTGGTTGATTCAGCTTGAGTGCCCAGTGTTAGCAGCCATAGATTCAGCAATATAAACCTATGTCTGGACGAGCCATTGGATAGGATACAGACATTTCCAGGAACTACAAAGCAGTAAATCTTCATAGAGAGAAAAAGAGATAGTTTCAAAAAGAGAGGGCAAAGACCCCTTCTTGTCTTCACTTCAGTGCTAACCAGAGTCCCAGTGGGAGGACTGTTTTCAAGTTTAAAGGCTTGACCAAAATGACCAAAGAGGGAAAATGCTGGTGCTAACAGGGTCAAAGTAGCAAACCTCATAAATCACAAGACATTGAGTAGAGGAAGAGTTTTGCCTCAATAGCTGGAAATAACCAAAAAGAAAGAAAGCAGGCTTGCAATAAGTACAATTCTAGTTCTAACTAAAAAGTACAAGGACAAGATTCAAAAAAGCTTAAATGGCTTCCAAGTAACGTGTCACAAAAAACACTCAACACAACTAGTAATACAAGAATATTCAGCATCCAAACAAGGTAAAATGCACAAACTATAGTATCCTATTATAATGGACAAATGTGCAAAGAAACAAGTAGATTGCAGTAACAATGAGTTGGGGAAAAGTTGATCCCTTGGAATTGATCCAGAAATTAGACAGATGACAGAATTAGTGAGTAACAGTGAAAGTACATTCCATATGCTCAAGAAGTTGGGGGGGAGGGGGAAGCATGTTATTCGAGGTCTAGGCCCATCATGTCTTCTCTCCATTGTTACCAGTCATTCCTATCATGAACAACAAAACAGACCCCTTTGTGGGCCCCCATAGGACCTTGCCCTCAACTTCAATCAACAACGGTATAGAATGTTCCATTCTCCAAAGGGAGGATGGACAACATACTTTATGCTACACCTGAGGAAGATGGATCCTGATATTGCGGCAGGTTGGAACGTTCCTACTCATTATCACAGAATGTGAGCTCAGATCTACAAGAATGCAGAGGTCACATAGGCACCTAAGCTGAATATGGGCCTCAGATCACATCAAATCGATAGGGTTTACAGTCAACAATATTTATACACCTTTCCCATATTTGGGAGCTACTCTCTTCCTTGATCCAGCTTTCTGGTCCTTTTTCCAGCCATGACATGATCTCCCCAGACAATAACTAGGATCCACCTACATATCAGATTTCAGGCTCAGGGAAAAAAAAACAAACTAGTATAGCTACTGGCCCTCTAGAATATAACTAAACATGCCTACTAGCTATCTACAAAATGGAGACCCCCCCCCCAACTCTTCATCTGCACTACTCTAGCCTTTAGGTTCATGATTAGTCAACAATTTTTTTGACTTTATATGTTAATTCTCTTTTCAACCACCAGGTTCCAGATGCTAGAATGATGCCAGCCAGACTTCCCTGGACAGACAACCCCACCAATGTGTCCTGGAGCTCCGATTCCCCAGAACCCCACCCCACTAGGGAAAGAGAGAGGCAGGCTGGGAGTATGGATTGACCTGTCAGTGTCCATGTTCAGCAGGGAAGCAATTACATAAGCCAGACCTTCCACCTTCTGCATTCCATAATGACCCTGGTTATATACTCCCAGAGGGATAAAGAATAGGAAGTCTATTCAGGGGAGGGGATGGGATTCGGAGTTCTGGTGGTGAGAATTGTGTGGAATTGTACCTTTCTTATGGTTTTGTCAGTGTTTCCTTTTTTATAAATAAAATTAAAATAAAATAAAAGCATGATTATTAGAATTAAAATACAATAAAAAATGTTCAAATGATACATCTAAAGATGACAACCATAATGTTTGCAAAGAAAAATCCTGAAACCCTTGTTAATATGAAGACACAAATTATTAAGAAAAAGTCTACTAACTTTTAAGATATTAAGACAATCATCATTTTAGGATTTTTTTTTCTAGTTGAAGATTTCTTTAAAAATAGACCAAATCATATCAATGGGGTTTACAGTCAACAATACTTATATCCCTTCCCCATACTAGGGAGCTACTCTTCCCTGATCCAGCTTTCTGTCCCTTTTCCAGCCATGACATCACCTCTGTAGACAATAACTTGGATCGACCTGCATATCAGGTTTCAGGCTAAGAGAAAAAAAAAATTACTATAACTACAGGCCCTTTTAAATATAACTAAAATATGCCTACTAACTATCTACAAAATGGAGGACCCCCCACCCAACACTTTATCTGCACTATTCCAGCCTTTAGGTCCATGATTGTTCAACAATTTGTCTGGCTTTGTATGTTAACTCTCTTTTCAGCCAACAGGTTCCAGATGTGAGCATGATGCTGACCAGACTTTCCTGAACAGACGACCCCACCAATGTGTCCTGGAGCTCGAATTCCCCAGACCCCCAACCCAGAGAAAGAGAGAGGCAGGCTGGGAATATGGATTGGCCAGTCAACACCCACGTTCAACGGGGAAGCAATTACAGAAGCCAGACCTTCCACCTTCTGCATCCCACAATCACCTTGGGTCCATAATCCCAGAGGGGTAAAGAATAGGAAAGCTACCAGGGGAGGGGATGGAACACGGAGATATGTTAGTGGGAATTGTGTGGAGTTGTACCCGTCTTATCCTATGGTTTTGTTAATGTCTCCTTTTTAAAATAAATTTTAAAAATATATACAACTTCAAGCATTCAAAAAGTACTAGGATTTTGCTTCTCTCTCATTTACTTTCTGTATTTGAAAATAAGACAATTGAGACAAATACATCACCTAATAAACCTCCTTTTTTAAATGTGTTGGATTAGCATAGTAGGCATCTGTCTGCAAGCTATGAAAACTATCAACAAGAGAATTCAGTGAAACCAGGAAGCCTAATATCTATTCAGTATTACGCCTTATGCAGCATTTTGGCAGATGCTTGGCAAAACAAAAGTGCACAAATGAGTCAATTCCCCCTGTATTACCCACAGATGCTATACTGAACTAGACATTTCACTACTTACCAATTTTGACTTATAATTTATATGCAAAATGTATGGACTTTCATACCCCTAAACAACTCCATTACAAATTTCAAAGTTGGAAATGACATTATATGTCATTTAAAGAAAAGGATATTTAACAGTAATCTTCCCAGCAAAGAATATTCAAGTTTGCAACAAAAATGGGCTAACACAAAAAGCACTACATTTTGTCAAATAATGACTTACATGGATCTAGGATTACAGAAGGACACAATATCATAATTTTTAAGGATGACTATAGTTGAAAATAATCTATATTTAGACTTTTAAAAATGCATTATTTGGGGCCAGGTGGTAATGCACCTGGTTAAGTGCACACATTACAGTGTGCAAGAATCCAAGTTCAAGTCCCTGGTTCCCGCCTGCAGGGTGAAAGCTTCATGAGCAGTGAGGCAGGGTATAGATATCTCTCTGTCGCTTTCCCTCTTTCTTCTTTTAATTATTTTGTTTTTAATATTTTTATTATCTTTATTTATTTATTGGATAGAGACAGCCAGAGATTGAGAGGAATGGGGATGTAAGAGAGAGAGAAAGACAAAAAGACACCTGCAGCCCTGCTTCACCACTTGTGAAGCTTTCTCCTTGAAGGTGAGGACCAGGGGATTGAACTTGGGTCCTTGAGCATTGTAGCATATGCGCTCATCCACCCGGCCACCACCCAGCCCTTCTCTTCTCTCTCTCCCTCTCTTAGTTGTGTTTGATTATTTGTTTGTCTGTTTGATAGAAACAGCCAGAAATTGAGAGATGAGGGGGGAGATAGAGAGCAAGAGAGACAGAGACACCTGCTTCACCACTCGCAAAACTTCCCCCCTGCAGGTGGGGACTGGGGCTTGACCCAGGGTCCTTATGCATTGTAACATGTGCACTCAACCAGATACGCCACCACCCAGCCCCTTCTCCCTCTCAATTTCTCTGTCTCTATTCAGTAACAAATAAATAAATTATAAAAATGAAAAATAAATCTTATAAAAATTAAGTAATATAAATGTTACTCTAGAAGGGCTTTAGATTTAAAAATGTTTTGCAGACAATCCTTTAAATATTTTCCTAGTATAATCATCACAGTTTTGAGGTAATTTTGAAAATAGAGTGCCTAAGATATCAGTATACAAATACTTTGTCCAAGATTCCATGATGATTCGTTCACTTACTTGCTCATTCATTCATTCATTCATTCATTCAAATATCTATAAAGTCAGTGACATAAAATACTCTGATAAGAACTATACCAACATAGCTGAATAGAACACAATCTTCCCCTTCAAAGAGCTGTCATCTGTTATAGGCTAAATATATGTGCCTTCCTTAATTCATGTGTTGAAACTTAAATTCTCAATGTGATGATCTCTGAAGATGGAGCCACTGGGAGATGACTAAATCATGAAGGTAAAAACTTAAAGGAAGAGCCATGAGAGCCATGTTTCCTTTCTCTTCTCCCCTCCACATGGGGTTACTACAAAAAGAAAACCATCTGAATCCCCAAAGAATGCCCCCCAAAAGAACCCTCCTGCACTACTGGTGGGAATGTAAATTGTTTCAACCTCTGTGAAGAAGTCTGGAGAACTCTCAGAAGGCTAGAAGTGGGCCTACCCTATGATGGTGCAATTCTTCTCTTAGGGATATATCCTAAGGATACAAATGCTCCCATCCAAAAACATCTGTGTATACGTACGTTCATAGCAGCACAATTTGTAATAGCCAAAACCTGCAAGCAACCCAGGTGTCCAACAACAAATGGGTGGCTGAGTATGTTGTGGTATGTATACACAATGGAATACTATTCAGCTATTTAAAATGCTGAATTCACCTTCTTTGCCCCATTTTGGATGGAGCTTGAAGATATCGAGTTAAGTGAGGTAAGTCAGAAGCACTCTCAGGCAGAAGTTGAAAAACAAGATCAGAAGGGAAAACACTAAGCAGAACTTAGACTGGAGTTGGTGTATTGCACCAAAGTAAAAGACTTTGGCTGGAGGGAAGGTTCAGGTCCTGGAACATGATGGCAAAGGAGGACCTAGTGGGGGTTGTATTATTATGTGGAAATGTTATACATATACAAACTATTGTATTTTAATGTCAACTATAAACCATCAATCCCCTAGTAATGAAAAAGAAAAGAAATATCCCCATCACATGCACCTGCTGCCTTGACTGTGGACTGTGATTTTCTCACAACTTGAACTTCAATGTCTCTAGATCTGTAAGAAACAGATGTTTGTTTCTAATGCACACAGTTTACTGCAATTTGGTGTAGCAGCCAAAACTAAGACAACACTTCAGCAGTGAAAGGGGTGTAAATAGAAATTAAACCTCAAGGATTTTATTTTTCTTGTTTCTGTCAATCCTTTACTAATTCAGAAACCTTAAAAAAAAACATATGTTTATCTTCTCAAACAATAACTACAGCCAGTCTTTACTAGTCTAATGAAAAGAACATATAGGCTGGGGAGGAAGTCTAGTGGTTAGGCAAAATGTGTTTTATGGTTAAGAATCCAAAGGTCCAAGATTCGATCCCCACAAGCTAGAACTCAACAGTGTTCTGGTGAAAAAAGAGAGTAAGAAATTTTGGGCTGTCAAAACAGCTCACTTGGATAGGATGCTGCTTTGCCATATGTGCAACCCAGACTTGAGTTTGGATCCAATCACACTGAGGAAGCTCTGAAGCTGTGTTCTCTCTCTCTCTCTTTTTCTCTCTGTCTTTGTCTCCTTGCTTTCTCTGTCTCTATCTTAATAAAGGAGGGTAACATACAAATTATTAATTCTGGGGAGTCAGTGGGTTAAGTATACATGGCAAAGCGCAAGGACCAGCATAAGGATCCCAGTTGGAGCTCCTGGCTTCCCACCTGCAGGGGAGTCGCTTCACAGGTAGTGAAGCAGGTCTGCAGGTGTCTATCTTTCTGTCCCCTTCTCTATCTTCCCCTCCTCTCTCCATTTCTCTCTGTCCTATCCAACAACAATGACACCAATCATAACAACAACAATAGCAACAAAAGGGAATAAATCATAAATATTTTTTTAATTCTTTAAAAAGAAAGATAAAAAATTATTAATTATAGGTACTATTACATTTCTATGATAGTATCAATTTAGTAAGAATTTGTAGAATAAAATGACTAGTGTTATAACTACATTAGTTATAAGTTATAACTACATTAGTTATAAGAGGCTAATATAAATTCAAAAAAAAAAATTCATATTGGTTCAGGTATAATAGCAATCTACATCTTGATTAGAAGATAATACCAGATGTGATATGGATAGGAAATATGATCTGGTTCTCTCACCATCCAAGGGCATATAACACAGTTCTTCCACTTTGGTGGCTAGTAGTCATCTTAGGCATCCTGTCTATTCTTGACAGCTCAAGAGAAAAACAGGTGAAGGACTGAAAAACCAGATCAATGCATAGTACTTACTATTCCTTGGCAAGCACTCAGTCACATGACTATACTTGGTCCCAGAACTTGGGGAAAGCCATGCAGGGAAAAAAAAAAAAAAGGAGACCATGTGTTTGGGTTATTATCTAGGACTTTTGGTCTCAACTGCAAAGAAGTTAATTCCTAGAGCCAAATGGTGGTGCATCCAATTAAGCACACATGATACAATGCTCAAGGACTTGGATTCAAGCTCCTGATTCCCACCTGCAGGAGGGAAGCTTCCTGAGCAGTGAAGCAGTGCTCCAGGGGTCTGCCTGTCTCTTCTTTTCTATTATTCCCTTTCTTTTTTAAAAAAAAATTGTTTATTTTCTTTTGTTGCCCTTGTTGTTTTATTGTTATAGCTATTCTTGTCATCGTTGTTGGATAGGATAGAGAAAAATGGAGAGAGGAGGGAAGACAGAGAGGGGGAGAAAAAGACACCTGCAGACCTGCTTCACCACCTGTGAAGCGACCCCCCTGCAGGTGAAGAGCCAGGGGTTCGAACCCCCTTTTTTGTATCAGAACACTGCTCAGCTTTGGCTTATGCTGGTGCATTAAATCTGGGACTTCAGAGCCACAGGCATGAAAGTCTTTTTACATAACTATTATGCTGTCCACCCCTTGCCCCACCCCTTCCCTCTTGGTTTCTCTCTGTTTTTATCCAATAAATAAACTTTTTAAATGAAGTTAATTTCTTTTTCTTTTTCTTTTTGCAAAGCCAGGGCCTCACACAAGCATGATTTCACTGGATCATTCTCTCATACATAAAGAGAGATGGTGGGGCGGGTATAGGGGGAGACATGAAAACATGAGAGCATCTGTAGATAATATTACTTAACCTTCCACATTGTGTCCTAGTTAGAGTTTGGCTTGTGCACATGAAAAGGCATGTACATCACCTGGTGAGACAACTTTCTATCCCAAGGGATTAACTCCTTTTTTTTTAATTGAGGGGGTTAATGCTTTGCAGTGCAATCACTGACATTTGCATACAGTTTCATTATGCAATAGGCCCCCAAAGTTTTCTTCCTATTCTTCCTTCCCCTGCCTCCCTCCTTTGAGTCCTTTACTTTGGTGTAACCCACTATGTCCAGTCCATGGGATTGACTCCTTTTAAGTCAAAACCAAATAGTGAACTAGAGTTGCCTTAAGTAAAGACAATAAATTATCTTCCCTTCTGGAGATAAATTAGAATATTGCATAATAATAATTTTAATTGTGAGCACTGAGAACTGCTAGTGGTGTGCTGTGAAAGTACAGCTGGAATGAGCTTTGATTCAAACTTCTCCTATGTCTTCTTTAGGAGTATTTCCTACTAATTCTTTTTGTCCCTTGGAATAGATCATATTTTCCTGTTCCTTGGTGTCTGATTTTTTTTCTTTTTGGCTGAAAATTCAGCATATGACAGAACTTACACCTCCCTCAATCTTGGCTGATTGTGCCAGGTAGGACTTGTTCTGAGTCTTGGGATTCTGATGAAATATAGGTTCAGCTCTGCAAAGCTTGCATCTTGCCTGGATCTGTGAGGAGTATCAAGTTTCCCTGAGCAACCAGGTAGTTTTGAACGTCTTATTTTCCAGTAGAGTCGCATCCCAGTTTCTCCACTCTAGTCTGCTACAACCGTATAATCTCCTGACCCAGTAGCCTTTAGGTCTGTAGTCTCCCACAGTTTTTACAAGGTACTAGCTGGAACTTATTCCTTTTTTCTGCACCATGTTAAGACACTGACAAGGGATGATCATTTAAAGACTTGAAAGAGAAAGTGCAAGGACCTGCAAGGATCCCAGTTTGAGCCCCTCGCTTCCCACCTGCAGGGGAGTCACTTCATAGGCAGTGAAGCAGATCTGCAGGTGTCTGTTTTCTCTCCTCCTCTCTGTCTTCCCCTCTTCTCTCCATTTCTCTCTGTCCTATCCAACGACAGCAACAACAACAATAATAATAATAACCACAACAATGATAAAATAACAAGGTCAACTAAGGAGGAAAAAATGATCTCTAGGAGCAGTGGATTCATGGTGCAGGCACAGAGGCCCAGCAATAGCCCTGGAGGCAAAAAATAATAATAAATAAATAAGACTTGAAAGAGTCATCACCAGGACCAGATGGTGGCTCACGTGGTACAGCACACAGGTTGCCATGAGCAAGGATGTAGGTTCAAGTCCCTGATTAACGCCTAGAGGAGATAAACTTCAAGAGCACTGGAGCAGTCCTACAGATGTTTCTTTTCATCTCTTCTCTCTCCTTCTTTACCTTGCATCTCTCTCACTTTCTCTTCCTCTATCAAAAAGAAAGAAAGAAAGAGAGAGAGAAAGAGAGAGGAAGGAAGGAAAGAAGGAAGGAAGGAAAGAAGGAAGAAAGGAAAGGAGAGAAGGAGGAAGAAAGAGAAGGAGAAAGGGAAGGGGAAAAGGAAGGAAGGAGAGAGGGAGAGAGGGAGGGAGAAAAAAAGAAGGGAAAGGAAAGGAAAAGGGAAAGAAAAAGGGAAAGGCCAACAAGAATAGTAAAGTTGTGCAGAAACAGCTCCAGCAACAACCTCAGTGACAAATATTTTTATTTTATTTTATTAAACTTTAGAGTTAAACAATGGTCCACAGTATAGTCTTTTACTGACCATGACCAAAGGTCTGTGTCCCCACCCCCACCCCTATAGCTAAGCACTATAGTTCTTCCACAGTCTTAGATACAGGTTGACATTTTTTCCACATTTGTATGTTCAATTCTCTATATTCTGCATTAGTAAAACCATTCTGTCTATCACCTCTTTACTTGCTTCACTAAGCATAGTCTTCTCCAGTTCCAGTCATTTTATCCCAAATGACACAATCTCAATTTTTTAATAGCTGAGTATATGTCCACTGAGTATATACCCCATAACATTTTTATCCAGTCATTTGTTGAGGGGCAATTTGGTTGTTTCTAAGGTTTTGCTATTGTAAATAAAGCCACTATGAACATGGGGGGTGCATATGTCCCTTCAAATCACTGTATCTCTGGAGCAAATGCCTACTAGGAGAATTGCTGGATCAGAAGCTATTTCCATCTGTATTTGTTTGAGGATTCTCCACACTATTTTCCATAATGGCTACACCTGTTTGCATTCCCGCCAGCAGGGTAGCACAGTTCTCTCTCCACATCCTCCCCAACATTTATCTTCTCCTCTTTTATTGATGGAGCTCATTCTCACAGGTGTGAGGTGGAATCTCAATGTGGTTTTAACTTGCATTCTCTGGTAATGAGTGAATTGGAGCATTTCCACATAGGTCAGTGGGTCATGTGTATCTCTTCTTCAGAGAACCATCTATTAAAATCTTCTGCTCACTTTCTTTATTTTTTAAGTATGCATTTTAAAGCATTTTTTATTTTTATTATCTTTATTTATTAGATAGATACAGCCAGATATCAAGAGGGTAGGGGGAGACAGAGAGGGAGAGATAAGGAAAGACACCTGCATCACTGCCTCACCACTTGCAAAACTTTCCCCCTGCAGACAGGGATCAGGAGCTTGAACCTGGGTCCTTGAGCATTGTAACAAGTGCACTGAACCAGGTGCACTACCACCTGGCCCCAGCACCACCATCTGCCCCCTTCTACCACACTTTCTTATTGGGCTGTTCTTTTTTAAATTTTTTAAATTTATTTATTTTCCCTTTTGTTGCCTGTGTTGTTTTTATTGTTGTTGTAGTTATTATTACTGTCGTAGTTAGATAGGACAGAGAGAAATGGAGAGAGGAGGGGAAGACAGAGACGGGGACAGAAAGATAGACACTTGCAGACTTGCTTCACCACACACGAAGCAACTCCCCTACAGGTGGAGAGCTGGGGGCTCGAACTGGGATCCTTACACTGGCCCTTGAGCTTCGCGCCACATGTGTTTAGCCTGCTGTGCTACCGCCCAACTCTGGGCTGTCCTTTTTCTTTTTGTTGAGCTGTATGAGTTCTTTACAGATGTTTGATATCAACCGCTTGTCTGAAGTATAGTGTGCAAATATCTCCTCCCATTTGCTGGGTTTCCTGCTTATCTTTATGAAATTTTCTTTTGATGTGTAGAAGCTTTTCAATTTGATATACTCCTGTTTGTTTGTTTTTCTGAGGCAAATATTTTAAAAGTCACCTGAAATCACAGCCTTCAAAACAGAAAAAATGAGTCTGTTGTTTAAGCACCACCCTGGCCCCCATACACAGTATTTTGTTGTGGCAACCAGAGCAGATAATCATGGCAGACTGGAAGTTGGGTGGCCACCTCCAGAACAAGGCTGTGCTAGGGGATAGAGGGGCAAAGCTGAGCAAAAGTACCATTACTTTTTTTACAACATTAATACATTTTTCATTTGTTTTTCCTTTACTGGTTACTCACTCAGCTATTCAAATCTTCTGCCCACTTCCTTTTTTTTTAAGTATGCATTTTAAGAATTTTTTTAATTTTTATGATCTTTATTTATTAGATAGATACAGCCAGAAATCAAGAGGGTAGGAGAGATAGATATATAGAGAGATAAAGTTCACCTGGGTTCCTATAAAGTGAGCTCACCAATTTCTAGTTGCTTTTTAATGACTTGGGGTGGGGGCAGTGCAAGGACTAGGCCCTTGATATTTCATTTATTTGTTAAGTTCTAGTTTCAAGTCTTTTTTAATGAAATTTATTTCATGCTCATTGTTATTTTATGTCGATTAACCAAAAGATCACCTCTAAATACGTGTAATAAGTAAGATACATTGCCTTGTTTCTAACTATTTTGCTGGGCTGTGGTAGCTATCAAATGCATCATGCTTCTAGAAGAGTCCGTTATCATTACTAAATTAACTTCTTACCAATACAGCTTATAATTCTATAATGAGTAAATACACTCAATTATATAATAGCAACACAACCATACATCTTTTTAAAAAAGAGAGAGAGATGGGACCAGTGTTCAGGAGCTAACATTCTTATCTTTTCCCCTTCATTCCACTGCTTATGAAAGCTTTCTGAGTTCCTTTTAAATGTTTACAATTAGCGTCAGGCAACAGGATACCTCTGCTGATTTTGTCGCCTTCTATGATGCTCTCTAGCACTGCGAGTGAGCTTCATCTTAATGAGTAATTTTTTTTTCTTTTCCTAAACTAGGGTGCAATGCATCTTGAAAGACAGAGGTTCTTACCTAGACTTTTGGAAATATTTGTACTCTTCATGATTTTAGAGATTATAATGTTCAGTTCCCTCACAGCCAGATTATGGAGGTGACAGGTCATAAGGAGGCTACTGTATCCAGTTTTTCCCAAACTCAGAGTACATCAAGCCTCTTCACTGATAGCTTAGTGCTCTTTTTATTATTATATTCATGCTTTCTTTTATCTGTTTGCCTAATTACTCTAACTACAAACCAAACAGAACTATGTATGTATATGATGATTTTGAGGGTGACACTAAAATGTTGAGCAGAAGAGGGACTGAAGCAAAGCCTTAGAGGAGAGTTTTAGGCCTCTAAACCTTAAACCTTTTGAATCCACAGAGGAGGATACATTCAGGGAAAGCAGTGAGATAGTTAGAAGTGGATAAAAAGCACCTAGATAAAAAAAAGAGGCTGTTAAAAGCAAACATGGATGCATCTCAAGATTTGGGGAGTAGGACTGTAGCAAAGAACAATTAAGAATAGTCACTGACTGCCTTTTTCTTTGTGGCCCTGGTGCACCCAGGATACTTTTCTGAATCTCAGGACATATCTGGATACATCTGATCATTTCTAAGAAAAGGAAAAAAAAAACTGTAAGCAATTTACCTAGCAACCCCTCTGGCTTTGAGAAGCTGATGGGCAAACTGGTTGCCTGGCAACCACTAATTTCTAGCAAAATCAAAAATAAAGAGGCCACCTCTTTTCCAACAACAACAACAAAAAGCCTTCAGATCTGTAAAGAGCTGATCAAAACCAGGTCTGGTGACTCTCACTGGAACTCCAGATGGATACTACCTGTAATTAAATAACTGAGACTCCTTTTTGTTAAGGATGCGAAGAAGAAACTATAGAGAACTCATCTCAAATGATGAAAGAAGCAACAACATTTAAGAAAAACTACAAGGAATGGGCATTTCTTTTTTCTTTTCCAAAATTTATCTGTCAATAACCATATGTTAGAAGTCCTAAACTCCTCAAACTGGCATACAGAGTGACAGGTCAGGAGTTAAGTTTCCTAAGGAAAAACAAAACATAGCTGCCCTGAAAATTCTATTTAGTGGCAGGAAAATTCTGAAATTTACTCCTGGATGGAAGCACACAACAAAGCTGTACTGTTGATCAGAATCCAAAGTCACACTAATTGTTAATGAAACATGAGACCAAAAATGTTTCCAACTATGTTCTGTCAATCTAGAATGTATCTCAGTCTAAGGTTCCCATGTTGCTAGGCTGTTCTTTATTCAGGCTTATTTCTGTTATCTGTCACTGTGTATAGACCACTCTAAAATTCAGCTATCAAAAATTATTATTTCTCGCAAATTCTAGGTGCTGTAAGTCTGAACACTTTCTCCAGCCTTACTTGGTATCAGCCACATAGCTGTCAGCTGGGTTTGGCAGGTCCAAGATGACCTCACTCACACATCTGCAGTCAGGGCTGGGCATCTGCTGGGAAGCCTCCTTCCCCTACACCTGACTCCTAATTTTCAGTAGACTAATCAGGGTTCAGCATTGGGTAGTGGCTTCAAGATTCCATTAAGGTCAGGAGTAAAGCTCCAAGAGCTCTTAAGGCTCCAGCTCCAAACTTGGCAGGACACATTTCAGCCACATGCATTTGTCAAAAATGGGTCATAAATCCGCTTCAGGTCTACAGGTGGTAGAGCTAGAGCCCACTGCTGACTTGGAGATGCAATCAAGTCACAGTGCTAAGGTGACATGACAACAAGAGTTGTGCAGCATTGTTGCAACAGCCTATCATGGGTTCAATTTGCAACAAATTGAACAGATTCTAAAGAATTTACTGTTGATTTTTTTAAGGCTTCCAGGAAGGCAAATCTTCTGTGTCATTCATATGAAAAAAAAAAAAAAAAACACCAATTACTTGTGACAGAATATCATGTGAAGCACGGTAGCATTTTCAGACTGGGAGGTGAGACCCACTCAGATTAGGTTTGTAATACTGTCTCTAACAAAAGAAAGCTCAGAAAGAAGATGGGCAGTCACTCCTAAATGCCCAATAAATGGCTGGACAAAGCAGTTGTAGCATGTATACGCAGTGGAATACTATTAAGCTATTAAAAAGATTAAAACTGTGACTTTCATTATAACATGGACAGAACTTGAAGTGATTACACTAATCAAAGTTAGGTCAGGAAGCAAAAGACAGTTGCTAGATGGTTTCAGTCATGTGAAGAATACAGATAATCAAAGCAAACAAGCTTGTATAACACAACAAAAAGTCATAGTCTATGTAAGATATAATGGTAATCAGAGAAAAGGGGGAAGGAGAAGGAGAAAGGGGAGAAGTGGTGGTGCTAGGGGCTTGGTGGTGGGGGAAGTGAGACATCTGCACACAGAGGGGTGTGAAGCTGCACATCCAAAACTGCCCAGTATGGTAACCAATGGCAACTCAATAATATCTGTTTATAACATAAAGACTGGGGTTCAGCTGTGGCACACTCATAATCATGTGCAAAGACCTGTGTTCAAGCCTCTCCTCCCCACCAGTAGGAAGGAGGCTTCATGAACAGTGAAGCAAGTGTCACAGGTGTCTCTCCTCTCTCTCTCTTTGTTTCTTACCCTCTATTAAAAAATAAAATAATTATCACTGGGAAATGGTGGTGGAGTCCAGTACCAAGTACCAGTGATAAAATTGATGGCAAAATAATATTAACAATAATTATTAGTATATTAACAACAATAACACATTACTGTGTCAATTTCCACAGTGAATAAAAATAGAAACCCAAGCTCTCACGTCTAATGAATAATAAATCAGAAAAGATCAACAACATGACTGAGAACTTTCAAAGATTATAAAATGTGCAGTTTCAAATATGTGCCCTATGTTCTTATCTGTTCTCCAAGTCAACTAAAAGTAGATAGATAGATAGATAGATAGATAGATAGATAGATAGATAGATAGATAGATAGATATAAGGATGGATAATAGATCTTTCTGAGATGATAAAGTATGGGTTGTAGACCAGATTATTACACACACACACACACACACACACACACACACACACACACACACACACACACAATCAGTTTGGAGGGAGAAGCATGAGAAGAGCCAACTGCAACAAAGCAGCCTGAAAAGAGAAGAGTACGGTGAGGAGGGCAGCACCTTCATGTACAACTCAAGGAACACACTTCTATAAAGGATCTTGTCAACTATAATTTACCAACATGTATTTTTGAACTTAATCATTTTATTAGGAAATGTTGACTTAGAGAGTGCTGTCACAGGGATACTATTTCACATTTCTCTAAGATGGTTGTCAGCAAACTTCAGCCTCTACACAATCATCACCTTCCACTGGGCATTGGACACACACACACACACACACACACACACACACACACACACACACACACACACACACAGTCCCCACCCCACTCCCCAGTATCCAGCACTGCTACAAAAGACCACAAACTTTTTTTTCTAGTTTCTTTAGTGGCAGTTGGATCTTTAGGAAAACTTTGGTCCTGATCATTCGGAGAACAAGATAAATTCACAATTTTATTACTGGATGACTGAATGAAAATCACATTAGCTTAAACCATGCAGGAGGGCGGAGAGGGAATAAGCAATGTCAATAAAAAAGTATAGAAATGTCAACTCTTACACCATCTCCCCAGACAATACTTTTAGTCCACCTACATGTTAGCTATGAGGCTCAGGCAGAAATTTACTAAAATCATGGGCCCTATGGAACATACCTAAAATAGATTTTCTAGCTTCTTCCCACAGATTCTTGATTTCATCTGCTCCATTCCTACCATTGGGTTCCTGTATATTAAACAATTTGTGCTGTATATTAAACAATTTGTGCTGTTCCTGTATATTAAACAATTTATACCTTAATGTTTTTCAACCACCAAGACGCCATTCTGACTTTTTTGGGCAGATGACCTTACCAATGTGTCCTGGAAGCTCACCTTTCTAGAACCCTACCCCACTAGGGGAAGAAATAAATAGGCTGGGAGGGTGCCAGGCAATAGAGCAGTGGGTTAAGCACACATGGCATGAAGTGCAAGGACCTTTGTAAGGATCCTGGTTCAAGCCCCTGGCTCCCCACCTGCTGGGGACATCACTTCACAAACGGTGTAGCAGGTCTGCAGGTGTCTGTCTTTCACTCCCACTCTCTGTCTTCCCCTCCTCTCTCAATTTCTCCCTGTCCTATCCAATAACAACAATAACAAGGGCAACAAAAATGGGGGGAAATGGCTTTTAGGAGCAGTGGATTCATAATGTAAGCACTGTGTCCAGCGATAAGCCTGGAGGCAAAAAAAGGGGGTGGGGAACAGGCTGGGGGTATAGATCCACCTGTCAACACCCATGTGCAGTGGAGAAGCAATTACAGAAGCCAGGCCTCCCACCTTTTGCATTCCATAAGGAATTTTTGTCCATACTCCGAGAGGGATAAAAGAATAGGGAAGTTTCCAATGGAGGGGAGGGGAAACGGAACTCTGGTGGTGGGATTATACCCCTGTTATCTTACAATATTGATAATCATTTTTAAAGGAATCAGATTTTTTCACTTTCTTAATTATTTTATTATCTTTATATATTGGATAGAGACCGTCAGAAATCGAGAGAGAAGGGAAGGATAGAGAGAGAGGGAGAGAGACAGAGAGACACCTGAAGCACGGCTTCACCACTTGTGAAGCTTTCCCCTGCAGGTGGGGACTGGGGGCTTGAACCTGGGTCCTTGTGCATTATAACATGTTTGCTCAACCAGGTGCGCCACTACCCAGCCCCCCCCCCAAAAAAAGTGCAAGGATTGGTATAAGGATCCTGGTTTGAGTCCACAACTCCCCACCTGCAAGGGAGTTGCTTCACAGGTGGTGAAGCAGGTCTGCAGGTGTCTATCTTTTTCTCTTCCCCTCTGTCTTCCTCTCTTCTCTCCATTTCTCTCTGTCCTATCTGACAACGACAATATCAATAACAACAACAACAATAAAAAATAAAGGGCAACAAAAGGGAAAATTAAAAGAGAGAGAGAGAAATTCCACTTATAGTAGCCATCACAATGATATGTGAGGATTGATCAGCACACCTAAATCATACACCAGTCACAGAGTCTCCATGCTAAAGGTCAGCAGTAGAGAACAGTGTTTTGTCCTCACTGCATATTGTATATGGTCAGGGTCAGATTTTAGGAAATTCTAAGAGAAAGTCATTTAGCCTATAAAGTATATCTTATGAAGAATACACACAGAAAGAACTGTACATATACAAAAAATACTGCATGGAGTACTGTGAGTAATACTGCTAGAAAGGAAATGAGAAGAGATATTTGGGTATTTCTCTCTTGGTCATCTCTGTGGTTTCACTCAGGAACAATTATTTGAGATAGATAGATAGATAGATAGATAGATAGATAGATAGATAGATAGATAGATGATAGACCAAAACACTGAAGCTTCCTCCAATGCAGTTGGGACCAGGCTTGGTATCATATATAGTAAAGCCGGGAAACTATGCAAGTGAGCTATTTTGTTGGCCCAGCATGTCATAAATAACACTGGATAATAACTTACAAATTGTAGCTGCAGCACATCAAGGAGGGCCCCACCCTTTTTTTTTTTTTTCATATGTGTGGCCTGGGTTCAGTCCCCAGTACAATCTATAGGAGTGCTAAGAGACCAGGGAAGCTGCAATGCTCTTTCCCTCCCTCGCTCCCTCCCTCTCAAAAAGGTTTAACTGGAGCACTGAGGCCACACTGATCACACACACACACACACACACACACACACACAGGAAATCTGGTGCTGGGTGGTGTTGCACTCTAATAATTACACTTACTGCCCTGTGTAAGGACCCAGGTTCAAGCCTCCAGTCCCCACCTGCAGGAGGGTGCTTCATGAGCAGTGAAGCAGTGCTACAGGTATTTCTCTTTCTCTGCCTATCTCTATCACCCTTCCTCTCTCAATTTCTCTCTGTCCTATAAAATAAAAATAAAGGGGGAGGGACTAAAGGTAAAAACACTCTGACACCCTCTAAGAACCTTTAGAAACTACTCTAATATGGGCCAGGCAGTGGCACACCTGGTTAAGCACTCACATTACAGTGTTCAAGGACCCGGGTTCAAGCCCCTGGTCCCCGCCTGCAGGGGGAAAGTTTTGTAAGTGGTGAAGCAGGGCTGAAGGTGTCTCTCTAGCTCCCTCTCTATCTCCTCCTTCTCTCTCAATTCCTCTCTGTCTCTATCCAATAATAAATAAATAAAATATTAAAAGAAACTACTCTAATAATAATAGCAATCCTAGGGGCAGGTGGTGGCACACCTGGTTGAACACATGCATTACAGTGTGCAAGGACCCAGGTTCAAGCCCCTGGTCCTCCCCCCCACCTACAGGGAGAGAGGAAACTTCACAAGTGGTGAAGCAAGACTTCAAGTGTCTCTCTCTCTCCCCCCTCTTCCCTCTCCACTTCTTTCTCTATCCAAAATAAAAAAGTAAATAAATAAATAAAATATTTTTAAAAAATAGCAACCCTCAGTGAGCAAGCAATAGCTCAAGCTGGTTTGTAACCTCCATATCTGTTCTCTTCTTTCTAGAATGGATCTATTTATCCCCCCCCTTATAAAATTAATTCCAATGGGGACGGGTGATGGTGCACCTGGTTGAGCGCACATATTACAATACACAAGGACCCAGATTTGAGCCCCCAGTCCCCACCTTCAGAGTAAAAGATTTGTTGAGTGGTGAAGCAGGGCTGCAAGTATCTCTCTGTCTCTCTTCCTCTCTAGCTCCCAGTTCCTCTCAATTGCTGGCTGTTTCTATCCAATAAATAAATAAACATATTTTTTCAAATAAATCTTTAAAATTAATTCCACCCCCAGGTTCCAAAAATCAGTTTGAGTGAGTCATTGCTCTATGACCTGGACAGAGTCTAGCCACTCTCATTGAGATAGACTGGGATGGTCCTAAAGATAAGCCTCAGTGCTCCATCTATGGGGCAAAAAGTAGCCGAGACTCCCGCTTACTGTGCTCTGAAACCCATGGCCACACTGGAGCCAAGGCCAGGCTTCCCAAGCCAGAGGCTAAGTAAGCACTGTGGGGTTACCCTGAGAATCCTCCAGCATCTCTGTAGAACCCTTCTCTAGGTTCCATGGCACAGGAAGTCACCACCATGCAAGCTTCTTTCCTATCCCTGCCACTCAAGGCCACATTTTCTTCTGATCTTGACTCTCCCAGACTCATCCAGTTCCTCCCACACCTGCTGTCCTTGCACTGTCACATTGCTGCCTTGACCTCTGTGTCTCCTGGATCCTGGCCTAATATGTACTCTGTTTTGCTTGTTTGTTTGTTTTTGGAGCTGTAGCTCTTGGTCTTTAGCTGTGAATTCCCTTTAGATATACTTGATGTGCCAATAAGAACCTGGGATCTTAATGTTCAGCAACAGACTTTCCAGACACCTGTCAGCTAAACTCTGTATCAGTGGACAACAGCCCCATTTGCACAAAACTCCCTGGGACTGAAATGAGTTCTCTTGTTAGAATGCATTTAAATCACCTCCTGCAGCTTTCCCGGTCACAGATGGCAAGCAGAACTTGCTGACACCCTTCAAAGCTCACCAGATTGTCCCTCTGTCTGTGTCTTCTGGAGGGTCCAAATGTCTCAGTGCTTCAACCACCATGAGTAGATTCAGGAGTTCTAAAGAAGCTGCCACACTACAGGTACAGCTGAGGAAAACAATAACCATGGGAGGGGCATTGTACGGAATAAAATGATGAAGAGCATACCTAAATAAAGCTGCACTTATCTCAGTGAGTACAAAGCAACCGGACTTACTAGCGAGAGGTCTCGAAAGATCTGGAAATCAAAACCAAAGTCTTCTTTAAATATTTGGCAAATAAAAGTCATATAGGCTGGGCCAAGTGGTGGCCTACTACCACCACCATCCACTGCCACCAAGACACGTCACCATGCACAAGGACTTGTGTTCAAACTCCAAGTCCCCAGATACAGGGGGCGGAGGGGAAGCTTCAAGAATGGTGAAGCAGTGCTGCAGGTCTCTCTCTTTCGCCCTATTTTCTCTTCTCTCTCAATTTCTCTCTATTTTTATCCCAAAAAAAAGGCCACCTGGAGCAGTGGAGTCACCATGCAGGTACTAAACATCAGTGATAACCCTGGTGACAATAAATAAATGATAGATACATAGACAGACAGACAAAAGCTAGCTCTAGGTCTATTCAATGCCGTACTTGATAAATTTCAAAGAGACCCTCAAGATAATGGTAAACCAGAGCAGAAACAGCACAGACCATTGGGTGGAGTCATGGGAGGCCTAGAAAACAAAGCAATGAAGTATAATGTAGTATCCTTGAAAGAGTTCTGGCAAAGCAAAAGAAGTCAGTGAAAAATGGAAAGGAATCTATTGAAACTAACTCTGGAGTTGAGTGAACAGTCTTCCTGTCTAAGCAAAGGTATCAGTAAAATATTATCATTGTAGGGTAAGGTAGACTAGGTACTTTATCTGAGGTACTTTATCTTTACAACTTTACGTAGATATAAAAGTATTACAAATTTTTTAAAAATTATCAGCATAAACAAGATTGCGAACTATAGCTCTTTTCAACACAGGAGAAACAGGACCCTGGAAAATCTTTAGTTAGGTGAATATCTTTAGCTAGGTGATGACCCTGGAAAATATTTAGCTAAAAGACCATGGAAAATCTTTAGGTAGGTGTTGGTGATGACCATGGACAAAACAATTATAATTCATATTTTGAGGCATAACTTTCATTTTCTTCTTAAGTAGCATTTCCTCTTTTTTTTTCCTTCCTAACATGGCACCAAGGACTGTACTCGGGCATATATGAAGATGCTGAGCAGCCTCTCTGGCCTGTTTTTTATTTTTTTATTATTTCTCTTTTTCCTTCTTTCTTTTTCTTTCCTTTTCTCTTCTTTTTTTAGAGAGAGATAGATATGGGAAGAATGAGGAAGAGAGGCACAGAGAAAAGGAGAGATGACAGCACTGCCTCAGCAGGCATGGGGCTTTCCCAGGGCTGTTCCTGGAGTTCCAGCGTGGTTTCAGGACTTCAACTCAGGGCCCGACAATAGTGTGCAACACACCCTCCCAGCCCCTAAGCACTCTCTTTCCTTTTAAATAAGCTCTGAGATAAACTCCATTAAGACGGCCACTGTTTCAAAGAGCCCAAATGAAAGAGGGATACAAATGATTCCAGCTTAGCATTCTCATATTACACAGAGAAAGGTGATTTGTCCAGAATGTTTGTTTTCCATGAACAGGCTAACCTTATGCTAGGGGACTGCTGCAAAGGGAGACATGGTACAGATGGTTGAGAAAGAGCACAAAAACTATAAAGATGCAGAAAGCTCACAGGACAGAAGCTCTTTGATCTGTTCATGTCTGCACTCATGTTTCAATGTGCAGTAGGAATAGAGCATCCCACCCACCCCCAACTGTGGGGCCCTGGACAAATGGCCTTAGTTCACTCAGTCCCTACTGATAAACCACATCTGCTCATGATCTGAAGCAAGATTCTGGGAAAGGCTGCCTTCCAAATAATAAATCACATCACTATCACCATTTCCTTAGATCTGTGTGCTAAATAGAATTAATCACAGTGGTTTTATTTACTTGTTTGTTTTTATATAGTTGTTTTTTTTTTTTTTGGCCTCCAGGGTTATTGCTGGGGCTCAGTGTCTGCATCATGAATCCACTGCTCCTGGAGACTATTTTTTCCCCTTTTGCTGCCCTTGTTGTTTTTATTATTGTTATAGTTATTATTGTTGCTATTATTGATGTTGTTGTGTTGTTGCATAGGACAGACAGAAATGGAGAAAGGTGGGGTAGACAGAGAGAGGGAGAGAAAGAGAGACACCTGCAGACCTGCTTCACCAATTGTGATGTGACTCCCCCCCCCCCCCGCAGGTGGGGAGCAGGGGCCTCTAACGGAGATCTTTACACTGGTCCTTTGCGCTATGTGTGCTTAACCTGCTGTGCTACTGCCTGACCCCCTATAGATTTTTATTGTCTTTATTTATTGGATAGAGATAGACAGAAATTGAGAGGGAAGGGGATGATAGGAAGAGAGACAGACACTGGCAACACTGCTACACCACTCACAGAGGTTTTCCCCCTGCAGGTGGGGTCAAGGGCTTGAACTTAGGTCCTTGCATATTGTAACTTGTGCACTCAACCAGGTGTGCCACCACCCAGCCCCTCTTAATTTATTTGTTTTGTTTCTAGAGTTATCTCTGGGGAACAGAGCCTACACAATGAACCCACAAGTCTTGGAGGCCATTTTCTTCTTTCTTTTTTTTTCTTCTTTTTCTTGATAGGACAGGGAGATATTGAGATGGCGAGGAGAAGTTAGAGAGGAAGAGAGAAAGAGAGGTACCTTTAACACTGCTTCACCACTCATGAGCCACCCATCACCCACCCTACTGGTGGAGAGCAGAGGCTTGTACCTGGATCCTTGTGAATGGTAGCATGTATGCACAATTGACTGTGCCACCACCTGGAATCCAGTAACTTTGAACCACAGCTTTTTGCAAAACCCCTCTTTCCAGGAGCATGTAAGTTAGTAATGGAAAGAGAAACCCAGTATCCTCAGAATAGCCCACATTCAAAGTCATGCTACTTGAGCTTAAGAAAATATCTCTACAGAACAGTGAGTTTCAATATTATTTGGCCTCAGAGTAAAGTACTACACTAACATTTAGACAGAACCCTGGACAGACAACCCCACTAATGTGCTCTGGAGCTCTGCTTCCCCAGAGCCCCACCCTACTAGGGAAAGAGAGAGGCAGGCTGGGAGTATAGATCAACCTGTCAATGCCTATGTTCAGTGGGGAAGCAATTACAGAAGCCAGACCTTCTACCTTCTGCATCTCACAATGACCTTGGGTCCATACTCCCAGAGGGTTAAAAAAATAGGAAAGCTATCAGGGGAGGGGATGGGATACGGAGATCTGGTGGTGGGAATTGTGCGAAGTGGTACCCCTCTTATCCTATGGTTTTGTCAATGCTTCATTTATTTATTTATTTATTTATTTATTCCCTTTTGTCGCCCTTGTTGTTTTATTGTTGTAGTTATTATTATTGTTGTTGTCATTGTTGGATAGGACAGAGAGAAATGGAGAGAGGAGGGGAAGACAAAGAGGAGGAGAGAAAGATAGACACCTGCAGACCTGCTTCACCGCCTGTGAAGCGACTCCCCTGCACGTGGGGAACCAGGGTTCGAACCGGGATCCTTATGCTGGTCCTTGTGCTTTGCGCCACCTGCGCTTAACCCACTGCGCTACAGCCCGACTCCCCAATGCTTCCTTTTTATAAATAAAAAAAATTTAAAAAAGAATCCTAATAGTAGAGGTGTTCATAAAGTCTAGATGTTGAGACAAATACAGTGTCAACAAAGGCATCTCAAGTTTGTCAAATGCGTGTATATAGTATTACAAGCAAATGCCACATTTGAGTCACTTTAGTTAAAATAAGGGCAAGACAGCCCACCAAAGTGTGGTCAGTATTCCCACTGAATCTCTATACAACAAAGTTTGAAAACCAATATTCCTAATCTTTTCACTACCTCCTCCATACATCAAACTCTATATTTAAAAGCATAGTGTGTATTAAAGCAAATAGTACTAAGATGCAATTAATGCCTTCTTCTTATTAGTGTGCAATAAAGATATTCCCAAAACGCACAATCAGAAAGTATGATACATAAGAGCTTATTCAGGCAGCCAGAAGGAGTTACTATGTCTCCAGCCAAAATAATTAATAATTTAATAAATAATAATAAATACTCTGTGACTTTTAAATATTGATTCAGTAAATGGTGCCATATTAATGGACATCTATAAACCCAGGACTGAAGTTTGCAAATCAGTTCTTCAGACACAGGAAATAGGGAGTTACAGCTACTTTATTTTGTTTTATTTTATTTGCCCCAGGTCTGGATACCTGCACCTGAGTGATGTAAGACAGGCTTGTAGTATTTCAAAAGAAAGAAGGAAAAGGAGAAGGAGAAGGAGGAGGAAAAGGAAGAGGAAGAAACGGGGAAGAACACCCATTGGGTAAACAGAAACTCAGAGTTGAGCTCCTCCACTAGGGGCTGGAGTCAGAGATGTCTGTGTCTCAGTGAGAAGGCACCACTAGTAGGGAATGGGTGGGTGGGGTGGGAATCTGTATCAAACCAAAAGGGAAAACAACCATGGTTGTTCACATCCGATTCACTGGACAAAATTCCACATGGTTTTACTCAAACATTGTATTATGGTCATAAATGAGAAATCATTTCCTAACTGTCTTTGATTCCAGAATGTGAAAGCAGCAAGGGACTGAAATAGTTGTATTTGCATGTTATATTTTCCTTTACAATAGTTCTCAAAAACTCAAAGGACCTTGCACTTGGGATGCATTTTGGCTTTTCCGTATGATCATTCCACCTGGAATAGATACATCACCATGAAGTAAAAATCAATGTTACTCTGCTTGTCTATTCAAACAACCTTTTTCCTATAAAGTTCAACCTGTCCTTTAAAAATAAGAAAGGGCACACAAATTTAACTATGGGTGTGGATTACATGTCAGAAAGAAACTGGGTGGATCCTGAGATCCTGGATACATGTGAGAAAGAAACTGGATGAATGAAATGAAATGGGAAATGAAAACCAAGGGCAGTGATATCACACATTAAATTACCGAATGTGCCCAAGAAGGCTACTAAGTAATAAATATGATTCCACATCCCTGATTCACATTTGCAGTGGTGTTCCTACCCCAAATCTCAAGTTATGTTTCTATCAAGGATTTCACAGCATCCCTGAGAATGATTTACACACATCTGAACCTTTCTGACACCTAATGCTCTGTAAATGGGGCTAATGGAATAGTGACTGCTTGCAAGAAAACGAGACATTTTTGAAAGGGCTGAAGAAAGGAGATAATGCAGGCACCGTGAAGGCAGAATGAAGGGGACCTGATAAAAGACATTATAAATCCCTTCCAGAAACACAATAGATGAAGAAGAAAAGAAAGGCAAGCTCTTGAGCACCGAGTGATGGTTACCAAAGGGAAAAGGAGTTGAGGAACAGCAAAGCAGTGCAGGGCACAGTTGTGTGCTGGTGTTAGAAGCTAGACTTTCGCTGGTGATCACAAAGTAGTATAATCCACACAGATGCTGAAGTACAATGCTGTATACCTTATAATGCAGCTTACATAAGATGCTGAATCAGTGTCACTTCAATAAGAATTTAGGGTAAAATAAATAAACCAACCTGGGACTGGGCAGTGGTCCACCTGGTTGAGCATGCATGCAAGGACCTGGGTTCAAGCCCCCCAGTCCCCACCTGCAGAAGCGGGGAAGGCTTTATGAGCAGTGAAGCAGTGCTGCAGATATCCCTCTCTATCTCCCCTTCCCTCTCAGTCTCTCTGTCTCTATATGGTAGATAAATAAAATATTTTTTAAATAACCTAATGGCCTAATAATTTAAAAATAAGCAAGTAAAGCTGGTCTGGCGCTAGGTTGTAATTCCAACAATTTTTTTCTAGACTCTATTCATTACTTCCTCAGTTTCTCTTGCTTTACTATACAGGTGTAAAGTTAGTAACATATCATAATTTGTCTTCTGTATTTTCTAATTATGTTTGTAAATATGCCTGTCACTTGATATAAAAGAAGCATAGTTTAATTCCTCAGAAGGAGGAACAAAGACAAATTTGTACTGTGAATACTGGCCAATACAACTATGGTGTCTGGTACATGCTGTTACGTGTCTAGAAAATGAAAATTTTTTTATTCTGTGTATTTGAATTACATAAAGAAACTTTTAAATGTAAAAATAAGTAAATAAATCCCTATCATTAGTTACTCAGCATATTCCTGACACTGTCCTTGTTGTTTATGTGGAAGAATCCTTGCCTGTTTATCTTCTAGAAATTATCATACCTGGGGGCTGGGCAGTGGTGCACTCAGTTAAGTGCACATATCACAAAGGACTTGGGTTCAAGCTCCTACTCCCCACCTGCAGGGGGCAAGCTTCACTAATGGTGAGTAATGCTGCAGGTGTCTGTCTCTTCCCCTCCCTATCTCCCCCTCCCCTCCTAATTTCTGTCTGTTCTGTCAAATAAAAATAAAGTAAAAAGAAAAAAAAAAAGAGGAAAAATGGCCACCAGGAGTAGTGGATTCTCAGTGACAGCAGTGAGCCTCAGCAATAATCTTCGGGGCAAAAAAAAAAAAAAAAAAAAGAACAGAGAGGGAGAAAGAGAGATTATGGGGCTGGATGGTAATATACCTGGTTGAGCACACACATTACAGTGTACAAGGACCCAGGTTCAAGCTCCTGGTCCTGCGTTTTTCTGCCCCCAGAGGCAGAAAACATTAAGCCAGCTCCCCTGCTTCACCCTGCATTCCTTGACACAATGGCCGCTCTCTTATCTTACATATCAATGTTCTGCTTTGTCTAACAAATGACTTAAGGTCTCCTACCTATTCTGCTCATTTGATATATTCTTTTCCTACCTTCAAGACCCTCCCTGCCTGCAGGGTATTATTAATCCTACCAGTTAAAGCCCTTGGAACAGTTGCTAAGGAAGTTCCTACCTTTCCCAGCCCCTTTTTACCTTTCTCTGCCCCTTTCCTAATCATGTATGGTATTGTCAAGCCATGTCCATTTTCAACTGGCCACTTCCATTTTCTGGCCTCGAAGAACGGGAGGCACTCGGACCGGGATCTTTACGACGGCCCTTGCACTTTGCGTCATGTGCGCTTAACCTGCTGTGCTACTGCCCGACTCTGGGGCGTTCAGATGAATAAAGATTTGAACCGCCTCACCACCACCAGCTCGGTTCCTGGGTCACCTCTCTTGCATCACTAGCCCAACAACTATTTAGAGTTGTCACTATTTTTTAAGTCACAATGCATTTGCTTTTAATGAATTTAACAATTTAGAATTCAAATAGCGTAAATTTCATGTGATAATTTTAATAAAACTTGGAAAGGTATTATTTCAAAAATATTGGGAATATAATTTGTAGTTTCAAGCACCTGTATACACTATCCTACATATTTCCATAGGCTCAGTATCTTAATACAATCATAAATAATTGCATACACATGCTAAAGAGAAGTTTTAGTGGCATAGAAGTCTAGTCTCCCTGCCCAAACCTTTGTCTATGAATACTACTTTGTAGAAGTTTGCGTTTGGGTCTTAGATAGTCTAGTGGTTGGAATATTAGTCAGGGTCCTTGAGGAAGAAGTGTGTGTGTGTGTGTGTGTGTGTGTGTGTGTGTGTGTGTGTGTGTGTGTCCCCACAATCAATAATAGACAGGAGGAATTCTCTCTTACTACAGCAGTCAAGTTTTTTTTTTGTTTGTTTGTTTTGCTTTTTTCTGTTCAGACCTTCAAATAATTGGGTGAAGTCCACCTACATTATGCCAGGCAATGTGACTTACTCAGTCTACCGTGCAAATAGCACTCTTAAGAAACACAAGTTATGATGATATATAATGGTAACCATCTCATTTGATTGATCAACTTCACCCATTTTCTTTTCCTGTGACTCAGCTGTGGTGTCAAGTGTCTCTGCTAGTCAGACTCAGTCCACACACACAGCTCCCATCACCTTTCTTTCCCTGTTGCTCACTTTCCTGGGTGGGCTGATAACATTTTAAATTTTTAGTTCTGCTACTGAATAATCCATAAAGCTACATACTTAAATCTCTTGCTCTTTCAATTTTGATCTCTTCTCTCCTTCCTTCCTTCCTCCCTCCCTCCCTCCCTCCCTTCCCTTATCTTCCCTTATCTTCCTTTACCTTCTTTTCCTTTCCCTTCCCTTCCCTTCCTTTCCCTTCCCTTCCCTTCCCTTCCTTTCTCTTCCCTTCCCTTCCCTTCCTTTCCCTTCCCTTCCCTTCCCTTCCCTTCTTTTCCCTTCCCTTCCCTTCCCTTCCCTTCCCTTCCTTTCCCTTCCCTTCCCTTCCTTTCTCTTCCCTTCCCTTCCCTTCCCTTCCCTTTCCTTTCACTTCCCTTCCCTTCCTTTCTATTCCCTTCCCTTCCTTTCCCTTTCCTTCCCTTCCTTTCCCTTCCCTTCCCTTCCTTTCCCTTTCCTTTCACTTCCCTTCCCTTCCCTTCCTTTCCCTTCCCTTCCCTTTCTTTCCCTTCCCTTCCCTTCCCTTCCTTTATCTTCCCTTCCTTTCCCTTCCCTTCCCTTTCTTTCCTTTCCCTTCCCTTCCCTTCTTTTATCTTCCCTTCCTTTCCCTTTCCTTCCCTTCCTTTCCCTTCCCTTCCCTTCCTTTCCCTTCCCTTCCTTTCCCTTCCCTTCCCTTCCTTTCTCTTCCCTTCCCTTCCCTTCCCTTCCTTTCCCTTCCCTTCCCTTCCCTTCCCTTTCTTTCCATTCCCTTCCCTTCCTTTACCTTCCCTTCCCTTCCTTTCCCTTCCCTTCCCTTCCTTTCTCTTCCCTTCCCTTCCCTTCGTTTCCCTTCCCTTCCCTTCCCTTCCTTTCCCTTACCTTCCTTTACCTTCCCGTTGCTTCCTTTCCCTTCCCTTCATTTCCCTTCCTTTCCCTTCCCTTCCCTTCCCTTACATTCCCTTCCTTTCCCTTCCCTTCCCTTCCCTTCATTTCCCTCCCTTCCCTTCCCTTCCCTTCCTTTACCTTCCCTTCCTTTCCCTTCCCTTCCCTTCCCTTCCCTTCCTTTCCCTTCCCTTCCTTTATCTTCCTTTCCCTTCCGTTCCTTTCCCTTCCCTTCCTTTCCTTTCCCTTCCCTTCCTTTCCCTTCCCTTCATTTCCCTTCCTTTCCCTTCCCTTCCCTTCCTTTACCTTCCCTTCCCTTCTGTCACTTATTTGTTTTTTTCTTGTCAGAGCACTGCTCAGTTCTGGTTTATGGTGGACCTAGGGACTGAACCTGGAAGCTCTGAGTCTCAAACATGAAGGCTATTGCATAGCCATTATGTTGTCTCCCTAGCCTTCAACTTGAGTATTACTTAACCACTCATTTAACGCATGCTCTACACTAATAGCTCCACTTATCCTTCTCACATGAATACTGTCAAGATTTACAACACTGACATCCTACTACATAATTATAATTAAAATCTCAGTGCTTCATTCTCCAAAATCAAAAACTAATAAATCATATTTACATCACACTTACATCATTACTATTAATTCTGATTTAAATAAATTCTAATTAAATATACCCATAGGAAAAAAATTAAATAACCTCCTGCTACCATTAGAATATTATATACAGCAAGATCAAAAGGGTTTTCTTTCCTTTCTCATCTTTAAGAGCTTAAGCCATCAAGTCCTTATTTACTAAGTATTTGGACCATCACATTCTGGTATATATATAGTTTTTTCCTTTTTTCTGATAAAGACATGAAGTTAGAGATGCAGTGAGAAGGAGGGGGAGGGAAGAAGAGAGACACCCAGAGAGGAAGGGAGGGGGAGACATCACAAAGTTCCCTTCAATGTGGTGGATGGAAGTCCAGATTCAGCAGCACACTAGCCAAGAAAGTTATTTTACCAGGCCAATATCTGCTTCTTTTATCTGCATTTTAGCTGCTCTACTGTTGTTGTAATAGATATTTCTAGTCACTACAAATTATTTAGATCTTCCAACTTTTTTTGAATATTTTATTACTTTATTTTTTTATCCCAGTGAAATAAAAATAAAAAAAAACCTTCATGTTCCCCTAAAAGTTAGTCTGGAAAAAAATCAACAGAAACAAAACTTGACACACAGCACAAGGTTTTCCAATGACTAGGAAAATCATTTTCACAAGTAGCAAAACTGTAGTTGTGGTCTGCTGTCCTTTGGTTCTAGAATTTACAGCTTTTTAATCATATTATTCATTGAGCTATGTCCTGATCTTCTCAAGTATGTACATATAATTCTAGGATCTTATATATTGTTGGTATGCTTCACATTGGTTTGGTCTCACTCCCCCCCGCCTCCGGGAGATTGTGGTTTAGTCTTTGCCTTTTCGCGCTTCTCCCTTCTCCTCACCCCCTATCCTACGTACTTCCTGAGTTCCTGCCACTGCCGCTGGAGGAGAAAGATGGAGGAGCACATTGTGTGGTAATTAGGTGTTGGACTGTTTGCCCGCTCATGAATAAAGATTAAACTGCGTTCTCAGCTCAGCCATGTGTTTCTGGTCATCTGTTACCCGCCCGTGAAGCCAGCCCGGCGAAAACAACAATATATGTGTGATTTTTCTCCTCCCAGGCTGAAATTTTCATTTCACTTCAGATAGACTGAAAAAAGGGGGAAGATGATGAGTATAGAGGGTGCAGAAGTGAACCTAGTTAAGCACAAATAGTACTAAGCACAAGGACCAGGGTTTCCTCTCCCCTCTCAATTTCTCTCTGTTCTCTCGAATAAAATGGAAAAAAGAAAAGAAAAGAAGAGGAGGCAGGAGCAGTGGATTCATAAGCAGGCCTCAACCCCCAGCAATAACCATGGAGGGAGAAAGAGACAGAGACAGAGAGAACAGTACTATTCCACCATCTGTGGAGCTTTCCCTGGTGCTGTGGTGGGAATAGGGCTCACCTGAGACTTCATATATAGTAAGGCACACACCCTACCAGGTGAGTTATCTCCATGCCCAGGATATACAGAAAGGATTTGTCTTACTTCTTATTCTAATTAGCACAGAATTTTGTCTAGAATCACATCATGTCTGTCATACTGTGGTTCTATTTTCTTGTATCCTTAAATAGTTATTTTGTCTGCTAGCATATCCTCTTCTTGTTTATTGGGTTTTCAAATTTCTGTCTTTTCCTGATCCTAGAGTAATACCCAACTAGTCTGCCCCTACCTCTGCTCCTAAGGGAAGGTTGGTGGTAGGCAGTCTCTGAATCCTTGCACACTCAACATCTGTATTGATGTTGTGTCTCTGATTTGATGCAGAATTCTTTATTCAGAGTCGCATCCCACCAGAACTCTCAAGATATTATGTTAGAGAATAGTAGGAAGCCTGGCATGGATTGATTATCATTATTTTGTGCATATGTCTTGAATATTTTTGAAGTTACAGGGAAATTTCATTTCTCCCTGTTGTTGACAAATTTCACAAAGATATATCTAAATGTGTGTGCTCCTTCAGAAACAGGTCTATCTTTCTGTTTCTCTTTATTCCTCCCCTCTCCCTTCCCCTCTCAATTTCTCTCTGTCCTATCCAAAAAAAAAAAAAAAGAAAAAAAAGAAAAACAATGGCCACTGGAAGCAGAGCAGTGGATTCATAGCACTGAGGTCCATCAATAACCATGGTGCTAATCAAAATAAATAAATATTAATTTGAAAAGAGTATTAGTAAATACTGGTGAGGGGGTGTGTTAGAAAAGAAAGAATGTTACACTGTTGGAAAGACTGTAAATTGGTTCAGTCCCTGTAGAAAATAGCTAGGAAATTCCTCAAAATATTAAAAATAGACCTACCATAGGAGTTGAAATCCCTCTCCTAGCTATATGCTCAAATAATACAGAAATACTTGCCCAAAGAGATTTCTGCACACCTGTGTTTCTATGTGCATCACAGCACTACATGAAACAGTCAATATTTCAGAAAAGCAATGCAATGACAGAAGAGTGGATGTGGAGGTTGTGGTCTATCTATACACACAATGTACTCTACTCAGCTACAGCAGAAGAGGAGAGCTTGCTGCTTGCTAAAATATGGATGAAACTGGACGGCACTGTGCTAAGTGAGATAAGCCAAACAGAGAAGGAGGGATACTAGATGGTCCCACTCATTAGTGGGATTTAGGAATCAAAGCAAAGGAAAATACAGGGGGAAATGTTAATAAACCATGGCCCGCTTTAAAATTTCAAAGGATTCAAAAGGGGGAGGCAAAAAGAACTGAAAGGCAATTTGAGGCCCACAACCCTATAGTAAAGAGAGAAGCCACTTTGGTGGTGGGTGAGATACACATACCTATTTGGGGGAGATGTGAAATGTTACCACAGTCTTACAAAGCAGTATTTCCTCAATTAAAACAAACAAACACAATGTCCATGCTTTTTAGATGAATAATCTGAGTTCTTTTTTTCCTAGAAAGGGGCAATATGTGAATGCTAGATGTCTCAACTGCCTTTCCAAACCTCTTAAGAGAGGTGTAAGAAAACTGTGGGGCCAGGCAGTGGCACACCTGGTTAAGTGCTCACATTTCAGTGTGCAAGGACCCCAGTTCAAGCCCATGGTCCCCACCTGCAGGGGGAAAGCCTCACAAGTGGTGAAGCAGAGCTGCAGGTGTCTCTCTGTCTCTCTCCCTCTCTATCTCCCCTTCCCTTCTCAACTTCTCTGTCTCTATCTAATAATACATAAGTTTAAAAAAGGAAAATTCTAATCCTTTAAGTGGCAACATGGAACACTATCCCCCTCATCTCCTCTCCCACATATATCTTTGCTGGTTTTGCAATATTGTTGCCTGAGTGAAAGTAAAAGAAAAGCATGTGAAAGGTAGGAAACAAGAGTAAGCATGATTAAAAAAAAAAAAAAAAAAAAAAAAAAAGGAATTGTGATCCAGGAGGTGGTGCACTAGATAAAGCACTGAACTCTCAAGCATGAGGTCCAAGTTCAACCCCCGGCAGCACATGTACCAGTGTGATATCTGGTTCTTTCTCTCCTCCTATCGTTCTCATTCATGAATAAATGGAATATTAAAAAAAGAAAGAAAGAAAGAAAGAAAGAAAGAAAGAAAGAAAGAAAGAAAGAAAGAAAAGGAATGTATTTTGCATTTCAGAATTTCACAGGGATGGCAAGTCTCCCAAAACTGGGAGTCAAAATTAAAATAATAAAAAAAAGCAGAACCATTCTACATAGCTCTCCTCTGCTGCCTGTAGTCTTCCTCTTCCCTTTCCCAGTCTGAAGGACTTGGAAGATGGGACTGAGCAAGGGTGAGAACCTGTAGCAGAGAGGCTTAGTGTTGGCTCTCAGAACCTAAGCCCTCTTGTGAATGAAATCTACTGCCCACAAAACTAGGAACCTTGTGTTAGTGTGACTGGCAGGGAACAGAAGGCTGAGGGATACAGCCATAGCTCCTACATTCGTAGGTAAGATATTGACAGTCTTCCCAACTGTACCAAAACCACTACCAATAGTTCCTGAGAGTTGATGAGAGAATAAGTAGACACACATTAAGGAAAATATTGCTTTCGCCAAGAGAACAGATGCACACACACAACTATGGCCCAAATAGCCACGGAAAGAAGAAATTCACAGCAGCTAATCACTGCTGAACATAAGTAGGAAAGTCCCTCTAGAGAGTACTGAATTGCCTGCATACTACTCATGCTCTGAGAGAGAGAGGGGAGCAGGAAACTTAAGAGCCTTTCCTCTTGCTTTAGGACAACAGGGCTGCTCTATTCAGAGCTTTTCAAATATTCCAGAAAGACTTAAAAACATTGGGCCAGGAATGTGGGCCCTAAAAAAGAAGAAGAAGGAGGAGGAGGAGGACGAGGAGGGGGGAGGGGAGGGGAGGGGAGGGGGAGGAGGAGGAGGAGGAGGAGGAGGAGGAGGAGGAGGAGGAGAAGGAGAAGGAGAAGGAGAAGGAGAAGGAGAAGAAGAAGAAGAAGAAGAAGAAGAAGAAGAAGAAGAAGAAGAGTAGAGACAGATATGAGAGAGAACAGAAAAAGATTTGCCTTTTGGTTAGTTGTTATGCTTGTGTGCTTCTGACAAGGAGTTGCTGTGAGAAGAGAAGGGAGGAGAAGGAAGGAGAAGTCAACTGAAAAAGAAAGGCTGAGATGAACATAAATTCCCCTGGAGGCAAGGAAAAGGGTGGGTGGTTTTTCACTGGTATCACCTCTGGTGACAATTCAAGTCTTCTGGCTGCAGGAATATAAATCTCTTCTCTAACTCCCTCTGTCCTCAAGACATTCTATTCACTGGTTAATACTCTATGTGGGACATAGGGAATAAAACTCAAGTTGATATAAATTTGATGTCACGGTCAAAGTCAGAGAATAACAACAGATTCAGGAGGAGGTAAAAACCCATTGTAATATTAGCCCTCGTCAAATTAGCACACATCTAGGTGGGAGACGTAATGTTCGTAGATTTTGACAAACTTCAGATCTGTTTGGTTGTGAATGTCAAATTGACAGTGTATTAGCTAGGTTGCCTTGGGTACACTAGTTAATTTCTCAGTCTCTCTTTTCTTACCTGTAACATAAACAGAACAGTGGTTTCTCCCAAGCACCAGGCACTCAGCAAGCACCCATCAGCTCTTAGTTACATAAAGTACTTAGCAAATGGATTTGCTAGGAGCTAATGCTCTTCGGAGTGGCAGCTCTAAAGTTAACAATACACATTAGTAAAGGAGGCTTTTAAAAACCAACATGGCACTGTCTTTTTTGGAATAGTGTGTGTGATGTACACCAATCCCATCATGACTCAGCACTACACGGAAGGGAGTGTGATGTTCTAAAGATGGCTGCTTCCTGATTCCTTCTCTGTGGTAGCCTGGGCACTTAAAGAGGTTGCCAGAGAGGATAGAAGAGCTGACTGGTCCAAGACAGACTTGGGCTGACTGTTCAAAGAGGAAATTGTGGGGAAGCAAGGAAACAGCTGGAGTCCTAGCTAAAGGATAATCCCCACAGCATGTAGGGTATGGATCAAGCCCAGGGGACAGCAAATCACAGAGCTGCCACCACAAAGCTAAGGTCCCAAGCCCTGATGAAGTCCAGGGAAAGGCTGGTAGTGCCAAAACTGCTGTTGAAATAGAAATAGAGGACAAGGGCCATTTTTACTGTGCCCTGATAATGAGGGCAACAAAGGGATGGTATTCCCCAAGCAAAGCTTTTATAAATTCACCCTCAAGTTCCCTCTCTTGGAGACCAATGTCCTATGCTGCTAGATCTGGTAATTTCCCACAAAGTATAAGAGAACCAATGGTGAGGGTGAGGGTGGATTTTCGGCTTCCCAGGGCAGCAAAGGGGGGGTGGGTGGGATGGGACACAGTCTTTTGGTGGTGGGAATGTTATTTATGTACACTTCTATTAATTTGTAGTCATTTAAATCACTATATCATTAATATGAGAGGGGAAAAATTGATTGTATTTCTCAAACTTTTTAAAGCACAGACTGAATCTTTTTAATACATATGCTGAGTCTTTGATATGTTGACTCTCAAAAAGCCTAGACCAGGGAGAACAGAAGCAACCAGTGGCACAGCTATATACAAATAATGTCAAAGGACATAAATTATGGTGACGTTGTGCATGATACAGCAAATCTTAACAAAGGGATTTTTCAAAGTTAACCCAATTTCCAAGTAATGTGATTACAACAATAACTATTTATTGTCTTCTTGAACCCTAAGCAGGAACATTTCCACTATAGAGCCTATATCTTCCCGAGTCCTGGAACTCTGGGCTGGGGCGCACTTTCCTGCATGCTTCTCTCAATTCATACCAAATGATATTGCATTCACCAATCCCAACCTAATTAATGCAACAAATACCACCTCAGCATGCTTCACTTCGGACTGTGTCCAGAGACTTCAGGTATGGAATGACAACCCTTCAGCTTCATTACTCAGGTGACACCTTTCCTTTCATAGGATTCTCTAATTCCATTCCAGGTGGTTCACTTCCTAACAAAGTTGCAAAACCTAGATATAGACCAGGTCCCATGAGATAGAGCATATGTTGACACGTATCCATAAGCTAGGGCAAAATATATACCTGAAAGCAAAAGTACACAATAGTCTGCAGTGAGTCGTATAAAGTTCCTAATGAAACAGTATCTAATAAGACTTAGATACCCTCCTCACCTACTTCCTATTACAGTTCTCTCACTCACTCCAAAGCTAACCTCATTAAAGCAAGGACTGCAAAAGCTGAATAAGGGCAAGAGACTGGCATACTTTAACAATGACTCTTTAGTCACTATCAGGCCACCCCATCAGCTGGGGGCCTATTCAGGGAGTCCTGAGATTCCCAAAGAGACATGATGGGCCTAGACCTCAAATAAATCCCTCTCTCCATTGTTACTGGTCACCTCTATCAGAAACAACAAAATAGACCCCTTTGTGCCCCCCCCCATAGGACCTTGCCCTCAACTTGGATCAATAATGGTAGAGAATGTTCCATCCTCCAAAGGGAGGCTGGAAAAAATACTCTATGCTACACCTGAGGAAAATGGGCCAATATGGGGGCAGCTTGGAATGTTCCTACTCATGACAACAGAATGTGAGCTCAGATCTACAGGAATGCAGAGGTCACATAGGCTCCTAAGCTAAATATGGGCCCCAGACTAAATCAAATCAATGGTGTTTACAGGTAACAATTTTTATACCCCTTTCCCATATTAGGGTGCTATTCTCTTCCCTGACCCAGCTTTATGTCCTTTTTCCAGTCATGACATCACCTCCTCAGACAATAAGTTGGATCCACCTGGATATCAAATTTCAGGCTCAGGGAAAAAAAAAAACTAGTATAGCCACAGGCCTTTTGGAATATAACTAAAATATGCCTACTAGCTATCTAGAAAATGGAGGACCCCCAACACTTCATCTGCACTATTCCAGCCTTTAGATACATGATTGTTCAACAATTTGCTTGGCTTTGTATTTTAACTCTCTTTTCAGCCACCAGGTTTGAGATGTTAGCATGATGCCAAGCAGACTTCCCTGGACAGACGACCCCACCAATGTGCCCTAGAGCTCCGCTTTCCCAGAGCCCCACCCTACTAGGGAGAGAGGAAGGCTGGGAGTATGGATCAACCTGTCAACACCCATGTTCAGCTGGGAAGCAATTACAGAAGCCAGACCTTCAACCTTCTGTATCCCACAGTGACCTTGGTTCCATATTTCCCAGAAGGATAAAGAATAGGAAAGCTACCAGGGGAGGGGATGGGATACGGAGATCTGGTGGTGGGAATTGTGTGGAGTTGTACCTGTCTTATCCTATGGTTTTGTTAATGTTATCTTTTTTAAATAAATAAAAAAATTAAAAATTAAAAAAATGGTGTTGTAAAGCATTAACCCTCAAATAAGATGATAAAAGAAGAGGAAGTGCTCAGTAAGTAATTGGGGAGGGGGGATAGATGAATGTGTGGGAAGAAAAGAGAGAGGAAAATAGAAAAAAGAAAAGGAAAGAAGGCATTGGTTAGGGGGGCCGGGCGGTGGTGCACCAGGTTAAGCGCAAGGATCCTGGTTTGCGCCCTGGGTTCGAGCCCCTGGCTCTATACCTGTAGAGGAGTCCACTTCACAAGTGGTGAAGCAGTCCTGCAGGTAGGTGTCTTTCACCCTATCTTCCCCTCCCCTCTCAATTTCTCTCTGTTCTATCCAAAAAAAAAAGTTTGAAAAAAATGGCCACAGAAGCAGTGTATTCCCAAGTCTGACACTGAGCCCAAGGGATAACTCTGGAAGAAAAGGGGGAAAAAAAGTTATTTTTAAAGGGTTTTCATTTATTTTTATGAAAGAGAGATACAAGCGTCGCTTAGTGCTAGCATATATGGAGATACCAAGGACTAAACCTGGGACCTTGAGCATACACCTCCAGTGTTCTAATGCTGAGCTATGTTCCTGGCCCACTTGTTTATTTTATTTTTTAATCTTTTGTACTATATTTATTTATACGTTGGATAGAGTCAGAAGTCAAGAGAGAAGGGGGAGATACAGAGGAGGAGAGACAGAGAGACACCTGCAGGGGGGCTAGGCAGTAGCACAGCCAGTTAAGCACACATGGCACAAAGAGCAAGGACCAGAATAAGTAACCTGGCTCGAGTCCCCGGCTCCACACCTGCAGGGGGTCACTTCACAGGCAGTGAAGCAGGTCTGCAGATGTCTATTTTTCTCTACCCCTCCCTTTCTTCCCCTCCTCTCTCGATTTACCTCTGTCCTATCCAACAACAACAATAACAACAAAAGCAATAGCAACAAAATGGGAACAAAGACCTCCCAGGAACAGTGAATTTGTAGTGCACGCACCAAGCCCCAGCGATAACTCTGGAGGCAAAATAATAATACAGATATGAGGGAACAATGCAGTAAATAAGTTAAATTAATAAAAAGATTTTTTAAAAAGAGAGAGAACCAATGGTGCCCACTCCTGCTCCCCTGTCTACCTCAGTGGCTGCCTGCAAAACCACAACTGACAGCACCAGAGATGTACATGCTACCCAGTCATTCATCAATGCATCCTTACTAGGGCTCAAAGGAGCACACTAGTATCTCTGGATACTTTTTTATTTCCCCCACAATATTAGCTCTACAGTTAATTGAGCATTGTATGACCTGACCATAAAATGGAAGGTAAGGTAAGTTTAATGTAATAAATGAGAGAGTGTGAAGTTGAAATTGATGGCTGACGGTTTCCTGGACAGTTTTGCACAGGACAGACTGTCTGCTGGGATTAAATTCAGAAGCAAAAATAAATGCCATCTTTCCAATTTCTAGCCTCCAGCTTTCACTATCACTGAACCATTTCTACCTCCTGAGTGCCTTCTCTCAATTGTCTTGTCTAAAAGCATGACCATTATTTTAATGAGGTCCCCTTTTCACTATGTTCTTCTTATTAAGGCACTTTATTTTATGTGCCTTTGATGCATGGCTAATTATTCCTTCTCTGAGTTTTTCTAGGAAAAAAAAAGTGAAGACTTTTACAAGTTTATCTAAAAGTATTAGTAACATAATAAAAGAACAACAACAACAAAATCCTGAAAAATAAAAGCAAAGCTAGGTTTACATAGTATTTAGAAGGGCTCACATTTTTGCTAAATAAGGCTAAATATACAGAAATAAGAATTCCTAGGGCCAAGTGGTAACACATGTGCTTGAGCATACACTTTACAGGGTGCAAGGATGTGAGCTCAAGTCCGTGGTGTCCACCTGCAGGAGGAAAGCTTCACAAGTGGTGAAGCAGTGCTGCAGCTCTCCCTTTCTCTCTCTCTCTCTCTCTCTCTCTCTCTCTCTCTCTAGCCCTATCTCTCCTGCTCTGTCTCCCCTTCTTTCTCAACTTCTCTCTGTATCTGTCTAAAATAAATAAAGTAAATAAAAAGAATTCCCCACCCACAATAAGGTGAAAAGGAGACTTCATCTTGGATGGAGTTTGAAGGGATGATGTTAAATGAGATAAGCCAAAAAAGAGAAGGCTAAATACCAAATGGTCTCACTCATAAGTAGAACTTAAGAACAAAAGGACAGGTAGGAAAAACACAAAGTAAAAATATGATCTGGATTTGATGTGTTTTTACCAAAACAAAGGACTCTGGGAAGGGGCAGGAGACGGGGAAGGGCTTTGGAGACCTGGTGCATGATGGTGGGAAAGGGCCTAAGCTGGGGTGTGAGAGTTTTGCAAACACATATTATGGGGAGATAGAAATCATACCCATGTATCACAACTGTACTGTGAACCACTAAACGTCCCCTGAAAAGCCCCCCACCCATAAGAAAGTAGTGATAGAGATTATGTATCTTTAAGAACATAGAGGAGTGTACAAGCAGAGTAAGAAGGCATTGGCTAAGATCTGAGGGCATTTCTATAAGTTGAAAAGAGCTAGAGAAGCAGAACTGGTGTGATATTTGAAATAAATTCAAAGATTCATACTTCTATTTATTTATTTTTTGCCTTCAGGGTTATTGCTGGATCTTAGTGCCTGCACCAGGAATCCACTGCTCCTAGAGGCCATTTTCCCCCTTTTGTTGTTCTTGTTGTTGTAGCCTTGTGGTCATTATTGTTGCTGATGATGTCATTCATTGTTGCAGAGGACAGAGTGAAATCCAGAGAGGAGAGGAAGACAGAGAGGGGGAGAAAAAGACACCTGCAGACCTGCTTCACCACTTGTGAAGCGACTCCCCTGCAGGTGGGGAGCCAGGTGCTCGAACCCGGATCCTTATGCTGGTCCTTGCACTTTGCGCCACATGCACTTAACCCGCTTCACTACCGCTCGACCCCCTCATACTCCTATTTTAACAAAAAGATGGCCATTTCTATCCTCCAATAGTTAAGAAATACATACTGCAGCTGAAAGGCTAAGGGGATTAAATATTTTGAATTTGAATTCCTCATTATATTCCTCCTTAATTCCCAAAGTTTTATAGCTGTCACTGTGGAGATCTGATAGGGTGAATATGTTTGTTGCAGCGCTAATGCAACAAACCTTGTGCTTCTTTGGGCAGGTTAATTCTGACAATCCAATGTGAGTTCCCAAAGTCTGTGAACACCTGGACATTTTCAGTGAGATCCCATGCATGTAGGTCTGCCCCAGCATGGGATAGAAAGCCACCCAGAAAAGGACCTCCATGGAAACTCTAGAAGAAGTTATCATCAAAATATCTGATGGAGATTTTCTGAGATAACATTCATGCATGCCTTAAGTCAACCTGATTTTTTTTTAATTTAGCCTCCAGAGTTATTGATGGGGTTTGGTGCCCAGCACTACGAATCTGGAGGCCATTTTTCCCATTTTGTTGCGCTTGTTGCCCTTGTCCTTGTTGTTGTTATTGTTGCCATTGCTATTGTTATTGGATAGGAGAGAAATCAAGAGAGAAAGGAAGACAGAGAAGGTGAGAGAAAGACAGACACCAGCAAACCTACTTCACCCTTTGTGAAGTGATACCCCACCCCCTTGCAGGTGGGGAGTCAGGGCTCGACCCAGATCCGTAGGCCTGTCCTTGCACTTCACTGCCATGCGCACTTAACCCGCTGCAGTACCGCCTGACCCCCAAGTCAATTTGATCTTAAGACTTGCAGGAAAAAGGATGTAGGGTGCTGTCCTAGGTTCTCTTTGGTGACATAGTTTCACCAAGTATTTGACTCTGAAAGGTACTATTTCCTCTCAATCCATTTATCCTTCAGCCTCCTCCCCCAGCTGTTCCTCTCTGAGCTCTAACACGAGGTTACTGTGCAAGCAACAGGATACTGCACTGAGAGTATGTTTACATCATCCTGCCCAAGACCATCTCTACAAGCCTTATAAATGTCAAACTTTCCCAAAAGTTTTGTTTCCCCATTAGCACCAAAGCTTCAGTATCCACATAGAGAATGATGATTTCCATATCTCTGCCTTTAGTTCTAAGCCCTCTGGCAGTTGCAGGTTCAATTTTAGGGCGTCCTGGCAGGAGCACACTAGGTTAAGCACACATAATACAAAGGAACCTCGCAAGGACCCCAGTTCAAGACCCCGGCTCCCCACCTGAAGAAGGGGGGGGGTCATTTCACAAGCAGTGAAGCAGGTCTGCAAGAGTCTTTCTCTCCCTCTCTCTATTTCCCCCTCCTCTCTCAATTTCTCTCTGTCCTATCCAATTTTTAAAAATGGGGTGGGGGGATGGCCTCCAGGAGCAGTGGATTTGTAGTGCTGGCACTGAGCCCCAGTGATAACCCTGGAGTCAAAAAAAATCATATTTAGATTGTATGCCACCAGCATAAACACACCTCTGCCAGTTTTATGTGAACGTGTCCAAAAACAAAACATCACCACCATGCCTAGAACCTGCTCATTTTCTTCAATTCCACTCTTGCAAAGTGTATGATAGCCTATTAGCTAATTCTGGGATACAGAAGATACAGTACTCCATGTTCCACCTGAGGAAGATGGATCCTGATATTGGGGCAGCTTGAAACATTCCTACTCATGCCCACAGAATGTGAGCTCAGATCTATAGGGATGCAGAGGCCATATAGGCTCCTAAGCTGAATCTAGGCCCAAGATCACATCAAATCGATGGGGCTTATAGTCAACAATATTTATACACATTATAGTATAGTAGCAGGGAGCTACTGTCTTCCCTGATCCAGCTTTCTGGTACTTTTTCCAGCCATGACATCATCTCCCCAGACAATAACTTGTATCTACCTGCATATCAGATGTCAGGCTCAAGGGAAAAAAAAAAACAAACTAGTATAGCTACAGGCCCTTTGGAATATAACTAAAATAAGCCTACTAACTATCTACAAAACAGAGATCCTCCCCCTAACACTTCATTTGCACTATTCCAGCCTTTAGGTTTATGATTAGTCAACAATTTGTTTGGCTTTATATCTTAACTCCTTTCAGCCACCAGGTTCCATATGCTACCATGACGCCAAATGGATTTCCCTGGACAGACAACCCCACCAATGTGTTCTGGAGCCCCACTTCCCCAGAGCCCCGCCCCACTAAGGAAAGAGAGAGGCAGGCTGGGAGTATGGATCGACCTTCCAATGCCTATGTTTAGTGGAGAAGCAATTACAGAAGCCAGACCTTCTACCTTCTGCACCCCATGATGACCCTTGGTCCATACTCCCAGAGGGTTAAAGAATAGGAAGGTTATCAGGGAAGTGGATGGGATACGGAGTTCTGGTGGTGGGAACTGTATGGAGTTGTACCCCTCTTATCCTATGTTTTTTGTCAGTGTTACCTTTTTATAAATAAAAATTTATAAGTGACTATGAAGTGACTCCCCTGCAGGTGGAGTGCCAGGGACTCGAACCCGGATCCTTACACCGGTCCTTGCACTTTGTGCCATGTGCGCTTAACCTGCTGCACTACCGCCCAACTCCCACAAGTAAGGTAACTTAAGGAAGACTGACGCAAACAGTGAAGTGAATTCTGATGACAGTCTGATGACAGAAGTAGATGTCTCATCTAAAAAGTTAATCACCAAGCTAGTATTCCCCCTTAGAAAGTCTACAGTGACACCACACTTTCTGCTTAATTTTGTTTCAAACATAGAAATGTTGTAAAATATAATGTTTATAATTTTTAAATAATTAATCATAATATGTCTATTTTATTCTTATAATGAGCAAGAGAGAAAAAGGGGCCAGAGCATCACTCCATTCTGACATTTTTAGTGCCAGAAATGAACATAGCGCTTTACACATGAAAGTTCCGTGCTCTAACCACTGAATGCCTTCCCTGGCTGCTACACCTATTTTTCAAAGAAAAGTTAATTATATCTCACATTTTATTACTTGATTTTATTTTTATTCTTTGATATAACAGACAAGAATTGAGTGGTAGAGGGGAGATTGACAGAGAGACACCTGCAGACCTGCTTTCCCTTTTGAAGTTTCCCCGACAGTGGGGAGCTCTAACCTAAGTCTTTATGCATGGTAACATGTGTGCTCAACCAGATGCACCACTGCCCAGCCCCCTATATGAAATTTTTACTTTATCAAGTTGTTACTTTGTGGGGGGAAATAATGCTTTTCAATCAAACAGAAAATCTGTAGGCTGGATTTGTTAGGAAGTGAACCACCTGAAATGGAATTAGAGAATCCAATGCTCCCAGAGGGATAAATAATAGGAAAAAGATCAGGGGAGGGGTTGGGATATGGAGTTCTTGTGGTGGGAATATGGAGTTCTTGTGTAGAGGTGTACCCCTCTTATCCTATGGTTTTTGTCAGTGTTTCCTCTTTATAAATAAAAATTTTAAAAAAGAAATATATCATAGCAAAAAAAAAACAACCATAAATGGAGGTAAAAACCACCTCTTTAAAGGATAGTGAAAATTGCAGACAAGTGGATAACATCATCTGTAGTGCAGTAGACTTTCATGGATGAAGCACCAGAGGTCCCAGGTTCAATTCCCAGTGGCAGCATAAGCCAGAGATGAGCAGTGCTCTGACAGAGGAAAGGGAGGGACAGAAAGAGAGAGAGAGAAAGAGAAGCATTTTTTTTTGGTTTTGTTCTTAGATCGATACACCCTAACTTCCAAACAAATGAACCACAAAGCCATCAAAAGAAGCACATGATCAGACCTGTGAGGCAGCACATACATATATTCTTCCAAAGCTGCTCATAATGGGTATATATGAAGACTCTGCAGCAGACTGTAAGACAGGCATGTAGACCCCAGTTTTTGAGTTCCTTAAGCCTCCTCTAGCCTTTCAATTCTGTTGAATCATGAGAAACTTGGATGACCAGCTTACCACATTGGAGGAAAGGTCAAACTGCTTATCTTTAGGAAGAGAGAGAGAGAGAAAGAGAGTGTGTGTGTGTGTGTGTGTGTGTGTGTGTGTGTGTGTGTATAATAGAACAATTACCTATTAGACAAATAATAAAATAAATGCACTCTGGTATAGAAATGTGGAATATCTGTGTTAGATCCTTCTGAAGGATATAGAACAGCATAGGTGGCTATGAACCCTCTTGAGTATAATCCTTTCCCAAGAAACTCAGAAAAGGAGGAATGGACTGCTGGGAAAGTTGGGATAGGAAATGACCCTCTAGATTCTGAAAAACATTTCTCCTTATGACAGAATTTCTATCTCCATCCTCTCCTCCAGAATCTGATATAGTTACCAATCCTTTGAGTTGCCTGGGAAATGTGTTGAGTTGCCTTAAATGGGCCTGGAGCCCTACATGAGTGAGACTCTGTAGGATGTCCAAGGGCAGCTTCTTGGAGGTAGCATCCACCACTGAAGGAACTGTGTCTAGACATATCTGGAAAGGATTAGCAGGGAAAGGCAAGGTGGTCACTCAGAAAATAAAATCATCAAGGAAGTTGACCTACCACCACACAAAAGCAGTTCAAAAGCTCCACCTCAGTTCAATGAGACTCCCTCACATCCCATCCTTGGGCCACAGGATACTAGGAAATGCTAGGAAGTCAAGGCTAGCTTTTCAGCTCCCATGCTAAGAATGGGCCTATGTGAAAAGAAAAAGTAGGGAAAGAAAGCTCTATCCTTTGTCCCTGATCTGAGAGAAAAGTGCCACTGATTATGAGGACACAGTGGTCAGATAGAACATTTAGGTCAGAAAGAGAACAGCAAGGTCAGGCAGGCCCACCTCAGCATTTCCTCTGAGAACAAACAAAGCAGTCAGCCAGAGTTTTCAGAAAAGCTTGGAGTGAAGTATGGCATTCTATGGAAATCAATAAGTAAAGATTTTGTATTAAGGGGAACATGGAATAAAATGAAGGACAAAGAAAACAGTAGACTCTGAAGCAAGAATATAGCTGTGGCTGAGACTCTTAGTTGCCACCAGCTTTCTTTTTTTTGTAAATAATAGAAACCCAGTTTAGCTAGAAGTAACATGTCCTAGCCTTCATTGGCATATGTGCTGCCAAAGCAAGCACATTCTAGCCTTCATTGGAAAATACAGTTGTCTTGGGATTGGACATAAACAGACTTGTTGAGTGGATCTACTGGTAAGGTTGAAATAAGGTGCCTCCTCCTGGAACATGATGGCAGAGGACCTAGTGGGGGTTATATTGTTATGTGGAAAATTGGTAAATGTTATTCATGTACAAACTACTGTGTTTTCTGTTGACTCGTAAAACATTAGTCTTCCAATAAAGAAATTAAAATAAATAAAAAATAAATAAGATGCCTTCTTTAAAAGAAAAATCCTTGTCATTCATTTTCTTTTCCTCCTCCGCCTTCTCCTTCTCTTCTTCATCCACATCTTTCCTCCCCTCCTTCTCATCTTTCTTCCTGTGGTCCATAAGCTGGACATGATGACAAGAACATCAAAATTTTTCTTAGATTACAAGGTAAAAAGACCTTGGACTTGGAAGAACATATCAGGCACATAAAGAAGCAGAAACTAAGAAAATGTCCAAATAACCAAGCTCACCCTATTCTCTCTGGCCCTCACTCTCTCTCCATCTATTTTGAAACATATATATATATATATATATATATGCTATTTAAGTAGATATTGTTTGAACGTTCTATAATATTTAGCTGTGACTAGTCCTAAGTGATACAGCCGTCACAGCAGAGTGGGGCAGTAATAGGAAAAGTGAGCATCAGCATAACTGGAAGGGATTGAGGGAGAGCACAAAGCAGAAAAGAAGCTGTTACCTAGGGTATGCGCTGCGAGTGAAGATAGCCAAGTAGAGAACACTCTAAACTTAGACAAAAGTACTGTGAATTACATATAGATTTCATTCTAGAAAAGAAAGTCCCATCATTCTCCAAAAGTCCTTCTGTCATCTCCACTCAGTTCAAAGAGATAGGAACTCACCAACACACACAGAGACCAGGTCCCTGCCTGTCTAATTCCACCAAGGATTTGGTGCCCCCACGGTGAGCAAAAACAGAGCAGAGATCCTTTCACAACACTGACATTTCCAGATTCATTATTATTATTATCATCATTATTATTATTATTGACTTAATCACGATTAAGACTGTAGGATAAGACGGGTAAAATTCCATACAATTCTCACCAGCAGAGCTCATCTACCATCCCCTCCATTGGAAGGTTTCCTATTCTTTATTCCTCTGGAAGTTTGGACCAAAATTCTTTCTGGGCATGCAGAAGTTGGAAAGTCTGGCTCCTGTAATTGCTTCTCAAGTATGGGAGACAGCAAAACAGTTATTCAAAATGCCTTTCATGGAGGTGGTGCTGCAGAGCAGCAGCAACTGTGTTTCTCTCCTCTCATCTCCCAAGTCAACTAGGAATACCAAAGGAGATCACTTGCAACAGCAACAAGGCAGGACTAGAACAACTTCAGGAACCTACCAATCCATTGGTAAGTGCAAACACCTGTGGTTCGTGGACAGAGAGGGGGCTAAGGAGAGACTGAGCTTCTGGTAACAGTCCTGCAGTTTACCAGCTGAAGCACCACATCCAGTCTGTTTTACCAACAAAAGGACTGCTGAATGGAGGAGAGGACTCCCTCCCCTAAGACTCAACAAATGCAACTGTGAGTCTCCACTGCTACTGCTCTCAGAGGCTGGAGTAGCAGGGGGAAGGCCCTGTGCTGACATATGGGAACAGACACTGACTAGGAAACTATGGAGAAGAGCTATACCTTGGTGGCCTAGCAGTGGGGCTGTATAGTGGGAGCCTTTCCACATTGGTTATTTGGACATTTTCTTAGTTTCTGCTTCTTTATGTGCCTGATATGTTCCACATTGTTCTCGTGATGAGAATATGGTGAATAAATGCCTCAGAAACTACAGACTATAAACAGGCCTTGTATTTAGAAATATAAATGGCCCAGTAGTGCTGCCCAGCTTGACAGAGAAACTGAATTGAGCCCAGAGCCTTGGATCCTTGGGGTGTCAGAGTCTCTTTGCATGATCACTGTGCTAGCACTCCCTCACCCTTCTTTATCATTAAAATGAATATACCACCCAGATCCATATACAAATTTAATGCTATCCCCATCAAGATCCCAACCACATTTTTTGGAGAATAGAACAAATGCTACAAATATTTATCTGGAACCAGAAAAGACCTAGAATTGCCAAAACAGTCTTGAGATGAAAGAACAGAAATGGAGGCATCACACTCCCAGATCTCAAACTGTATTATAGGGCCATTGTCATCAAAACTGCTTGGTACTGGAACATGAATAGACACTCTGACCAGTGGAATAGAATTGAGAGCCCAGAAGTAAGCCCCCACACCTATGGACATCTAATCTTTGACAAAGGGGCCCAGACTATTAAATGGGGAAAGCAGAGTCTCTTCAACAGATGGTATTGGAAAAAATGGGTTGAAACATGCAGAAGAATGAAACTAAACCACTATATTTCACCAAATACAAAAGTAAATTGCAAGTGGATCAAAGACTTGGATGTTAGACCACAAACTATCAGATACTTAAAGGAAAATAGTGACAGTACTCTTTTGCACATAAATTTTAAAGATATTTTCAATGAAATTAATCCAATTACAAAGAAGACTAAGGCAAGTATAAACCTATGGCACTACATCAAATTAAAAAGCTTCTTCACAGCAAAATAAACCACTACCCAAACCAAGAGACCCCTCACAGAATGAGAGACAATCTTTACATGCCATATATCAGACAAGAGGCTAATAACCAAAATATATAAAGTGCTTGCCAAACTCAGTAACAAGAAAACAAATAACCTCATCCAAAAATGGAGAGAGGACACAGACAGAATATTCACCACAGAAAAGATCCAAAAGGCTGAGAAACACAAGAAAAAAATGCTACAAGTCTTTGATGATCAGAGAAATGCAAATAAAGACAACAGTGAGATACCATTTCACTCCTGTGAGAATATCATACATCAGAAAAGGTAGCAGCAACAAATGCTGGAGAGGTTTGGGGGACAACGGAACCCTCCTGCACTGCTGGTGGGAATGTAAATTGGTCCTACCTCTGTGGAGAGGAGTCTAGAGTACTCTTAGAAAGTTAGAAATGGACCTACCCTATGACCCTTCAATTCCTCTCCTAGGGATATATCCTAAGGAACCCAACACACCCATCCAGAAAGATTTGTGTATAAATATGTTCTTAGCAACACAATTTGTAATAGCCAAAACCTGGAAGCAACACAGATGTCCAACAACAGATGAGTGGCTGAGCAAATGGTGGTATATATACACAATGGAATACTACTCTGCTATAAAAAATGGTGACTCCACTGTTTTCAGCCTGTCTTGAATGGAGCTTGAAGAAATCATATTAAGTGAAATAAGTCAGAAACAGAAGGATGAATATAGGATAATCTCACTCTCAGACAGAAGTTGAAAAACAAGATCAGAAGAGAAAATACAAGTAGAACCTGAACTGGAGTTGGTGTATTGCACCAAAGTAAAAGACTCTGGTGTGTGGGGAGGGAGAGGACAGGTCCAAAAAAGATGATAGAAGCCCTAGTGGGTATTGTATTGTTATGTGGAAAACTGAGAAATGTTGTGCATGTGCAAACTATTGTATTCACTGTCGACTATAAACATTAATTCCCCAATAAAGAAATTTTTAAAAATGCCTTTCATGCTTGAGGCATCAAAGCCCCCAGGTTCTATTCACAGCACTACCATAAGCCATAGCTGAACAGTGCTTTTGTAAAAGAAATAAATTGCTTCTCCCTGAACATGAGTGTTGGCAGGTTAACCTATACCACCAGCCTGTTTCTATATTTCCCTAGTGGTATAGAGCTCTGGGATGATGAAGTTCCAGGACACATTGGAGAAGTTGTTTATACTCATTTATAAGTTCTATACAAAGTACCCAGGCACCAAAGAAAATGATACAACCTATGAAGCTTGACTTCTGTACTCAACTTGATTGACTGCACTCAGTCATGATTTATTTGGCATCCACTATGCATAGGTTCCATACTACCCACTCACTACAGACAGAGAGATGAAGAGTAGAACTGCCCTACCCTCAGAGAGTTTACAGCTAGACCAGGCTGAAGAACAAGACTGGGCCAAAGAACATGGAAACAGGGCCACAAAAGCTAATGGGTTCACATGCACAGAAAGAAAATTGAGTCAACCATAAACTGAGTAGGAAACCAAGTGTGCTATGAAATGATTCATTAGGAAAACTCCAATTAGCCCTCCAGGCAAAGATATATATGGGTAGTTCAGGTAATGCCCAGGTCAAGAAAGTCATGTATTAATGCAGCAAGATTCCAGGCAATGAGGTCCATTGGGGATGCAACTCCTTGATCAACTGAGTGAGCTGCACTCCACAGGACACAGAACAGAAACATTCCCTTTCTCCTCATCACTAAGATGAGCATGAAACTCAGAGTCTTCTGCACTCAGCACTTTTATATCATCCTGAGTCAATCCCACAGCTATTCCATGATTTTCAGTTCTAAAATCAATTCTAACTTCAGATAAGAAAAAATGTCAGAGTCACGTGCATCAAAATTTCAACCTCGTGGCTGTTATTGGCCTCCGCCCACTGGCTGAGCTGACACTCCTGTCTCTGACCCCAACCACCCCCTAGAGCTCCCTCTGCCTATGGGCATCCGCAGTGTGTGTCTTTTGGGCATCTTAACCTGCCACCCACCACTTCCACCTGCAGGAGATGCCTCTCGATTATAAGAAGGCCCACCTTTCAAATGAGCAGAACAAAAAACACCGTTGTCTGCACTCTCTCTCACATAGCCTACCATCAGTCCTCAGCAGGTCTGATGACCTTATTGCCTGACAAACATTTCTCAGCTTAGTCCTTGAGTCCTTCCTCTGTGTTCTCCACCCTTCCCTACCCCCACTGTGTGTGTCACCTTTTACATAACTATTTTACTTTTATTGGTTTTGTTTATTTGCTTGTTTGTTTGTTTTGGTAATCTCTGGGACTTCTATTTTTCACAGTGGGGAATGGAGAGAGAGACAAAGAGAGGCAATCTATAGTACCTAAGCACTCTTGAGAGATTGTTTGGAGGTTCTGTCAGGGGAGTGCAGCTACTCCTATACCCTTGACCGAAGACCGGTCGTCTCTATTCGGGGAAGGCCGTCCTCTTAGACCGAGCATGCAGCTTCAGGAGGGACGCATGGAGCAGTGAGGAAGGGGACACCCGCCTGGCCAGCCAGATCAGCCGAATCAACCCTGACGATCAATGGGGAGGCAGATGTCGCAGCCAGATCACCCTCACATCCAACCTAAGCACTCTTTATTGTGGCAAGGACCAGGCTCAAACCTGGAAAAGCAACACACTATCCAAGTGAGCTATTTTAGTTTATTTCATTTCTCCTGAGCTATTACTGGGTTTTAGGTCTATAACATCAAAGATCTTTCTATGTTTGGCTCACTGTGTTGCCTGCACCTAGAACACTGGCAGGAAGATAACAAGTGAACAGCAAGTGGATTTGAAGGAATAGAGTTAAGCACACTCTGTTAAAAATGTCTCTCATCTCTCCAACTCCCAGACCAGTGTTGGTTCTGAAGTTTGGCCCATTGCTTGTTTCTTTCTTTCTCTCCTCCCTAGTGCTCCAAGCTTCTCCACATTAGAGAGTAAGGGAATAGGAGATTAGAGGCCAGGTGTCTTCTTTGGTGAGTCTGCTTGTACTGATCCCAATTGAGTATTAGATCCTTACTTTGGAGATAACACAAATACTGGTTTTCTTAAGAACTTATATATTGTTTATATGTCCTCCCTGGCCTCCACTGCATTCATTCCAGACTATACTCTCACCACTAATATGGGGCAAACCTCCAAGCTCCTGTTCCTGGAGTTATGCTTTTATGTGGAGCATACAGAGGCTTTCTTCCTTCTCTGCAGAAGCTGAGGATTCCTCTACTGTATCCCTCCATCCCATAGGAAATGTTCCCATCCTCTGAGACTTGAACAGAAATTCAAAGATAACAGGAGAAATCCCACCCAATATAAACCATCATAGGTGAAGATCTGTGTTCTTCTCAATAGAGTCAAATTTGAGGAGAGCTCCCAGACATTAAAAAAAATGGATAGTTAATAAGAACTAGAACCTACATGATTTTATGTGCCATTCTTGGAATATTAGACTTTCTTTGTAAAGTATTTGAGAACCATCAAGAAGTTTCAAATGGGAAAGTGAAAAGGTCATATTTGCATTTTAGCAAGTACCATGCAGACTGCATGAGGAAGAATGGATTAAATGTGACCGGTGCTGGGGTCCAACCAACTGCAAAGAGCAGAAGCAGGGACCCAGAGGAGCTGCTCACATGTGGAGCTAAGGAGCACCCTCACACTGTTGTGGAGGGCAGAACTACGGAGATGACACAGGACTTTGTGTTTATATGGTGAGGAGGCAGCTGAGAGGATCACATAGGATAGACACCTGGTTCATGCCTGACCATCTATCAGAATAGCAGCCATAGAAGAGGAACAAATTTGTTGAGAACAACCTCAGGCAAAAGTGAATTCAATAGGGGCCAGTGATGGCACATTTGGTTGAGTTCACATATTACCCTGCACAAGGACCCACGTTCAAGCCCTCAGTCTCCACCTGCAGGGGTGAGAAATTTCACAAGTGGTGAAGCAGTGCTGCAGTTGTCTCTCTTGCATCCTCTCTGTGTGTGTGTCCTCCTCTCTCTCTCTCTCTCTCTCTCTCTCTCTCTCTCTCTCTCCTCTCCCTTTCCCTTTCAATTTCTGTCTCTATCCAAAATAAATAAAATATGTTTTAAGGAATAAAGTCAATAGCATGTGGCAAAGATGGCACAGTCCCCATGCCAAATGGGTCCCAAGGAAAGGCAGACTCTGTGGTCTGGTGGAGGCAGAATGTTCGGAGGAGCAGAGACCCGTCTAATATCTGACACATCAGGAGGAAAGTGCATAGACAGAAGGGATTAGGACATGAAAAGTAGAGAGATAACATGAACAAAGGGACAAGAGCCAGGAGACCCACACACTGTAGAATTGCTATCACACAAATTGCTGGAGATTGCAATGCTTACCAAAAAGCTAGTAAAGGGCCACTAGTGAAGTGTCCCCTCTACCCTATAGGTGGGGATAGACTCCCTTAAAGGGGCGGGGGGGGGGGGAAACGGCCAGCAGAGTGACTCACTTGGATAGTGTGCTGCATCGCCAGGTGTTCTACCAAGGTTCAAGCCCAGCCCTCACTGCTACTTCAGTGCTGTAGTATCTTTCTCTGTCTCCATCTCTCTCATTAAACAAAAAACTAGTTAAAAATTTTAATAGCAGACATATTCAGAAGGCAAAACACTGAGGGAAAACAATAAAGTTCTTCCTCTCTCCTCTGAGTTACATTCAACTTAAAGAGCAAAAGATCAAGCTTGTGACCTCCTGCCTTAAGTTCCTCTTAAAATAAGTCTTTTTTTTTTCATGTGGTGAATTGGTGGCTTCTACTATAAAAAAGGAAAGACACTGATGAATATGTAAGCAGGAGCAACCTGCTCACTGAGAAAGGCTACAGAATGTTTGGGAAATTCTTAAGGAAGAAAGGAAAATGGGGAGAAAAAAAAGGGAAGGAAGCTGGAAAGGAAAGGAGGGAGGAAAAGGCAAATAAATAAGCATGTGGGAAAACAGCATTATCTGCTGTTTAATTTATCTGCATTACCTGGAACACTTGAGTAGCATTGTCTAATGAGACTGCTTACAGGATTTAAATTGTGTGACTTTGAAATACAGAAGATACTTCATGTGAATGGAGTATTTTTGATGTCAGAGGAAATAATAGTGACAAAAGGGTTTTTTTTTCCAGGAAAAAACAAAAACAAAACTGAGCATCTATTTCATCCCAGCCAATTAACACACACACTTATTTAACTTGGTTCATCCAAGAAGCCAATGGAAGAGATGAGGGATTATTACTTGAGACAAGTATGATGATAAGTCTGCATGTTTATGATTAAGAGTAAACATCTACTCAAATCTGAAGGAAACCACACTACTTTTATAAGTAAAATAGAAATTTTATAAGGGAACATTTTTTCCAATTATTTATCAATCTGAAAGTCTGAATCTCCAGATTGTTTTTTTCCTGAGCATGGGTACACACAAAGCAATATTAGTTTTCTAAATTCAAGTGATTCTTTTTGACTTTTGTGTAAAGAACATTTATTTACCTATAAAGTGAGGGGTTTTTTTTAAAGGCAAAGCCAATACTATAACACTAATTCCCAGCATAGATATTATTATCTTTTCCCTATGAACTTTCCATCAATTCAAATTATAATAAAACAGAAATTTTAAAGAAACCCATTGGCTACTTTGGGAGTCTTATGATGTTTTCTCACATGGCTAAACATTTTCAGTGAGAATCCAGATGGATCCAACCTTAAACCTCAAACATGTGCCCTCTCTGAGGAATCACTTCTTCAGTTCTGAAATTTTTATTTCAAAATTACAAAACATCTAAATATGCATGTTTTTTTCCTAATTTTTATTTACTTATTATCAGATAGAGACAGAAAGAAACTGAGAGGGGGGGATGGGAAGGGGAGATAGAGAAGGAGAGAGATAGAGAGACACCTGAAGACCTGCTTCAACACTTGTGAAGCTTTCCATTTGCAGGAGGGAACCAGGAGTTTGAAGCTGGGTCCTTAGGTACTGTAATGTGTGCATTTAACCAGATGTGTCACCGCCTGGCCCCCTAAGTACGCACCTTTATCCAGAGAGCATACAGGCCAGCTACATAACTCTTTAGAGAATAAGTTGGCTTTGTCAAGTTGCATCCCAACCCCCACTGCACTGGAGGAAGCTCCACTACCATGCTATCTTTTTCTCTGCCTCTACCTCTGTCTCTGTATCTGAAAAACAACAACAACAAAAAATTCAACCTTGAGTGATGAAGCTCCAGTGATAACCAAAAAAAAAAAAAAAAAAAGATACCATGCATTTGTACAAAGAAAGAGGATGGGCCCAGGCAGTGGCATGCCTGATAGAACACACACATTAAAATGCACAAGGACCCAGTTTTAAGCCCTTGGTCCCCACCTGCAATGGGGAAACTTTACAAGTAGTGAAGCAGGGCTGCAAGTGTCTCTCTTTCTCTCTCACTATCTTTCCTTCCCCCATTAAATTCTCTATGTCTCTATCAAATAAATAAGTTAGAAAGAAAAAGAAGGAAGGGCGGGCCACACATGTGCCTTCCTAGATTTTATGACAGCTCAAAATATCTTCAAATCCAAATATAATAACAACAGCAAAATAGTGAAAATGATAAGAGGGTATTACTGCAATGATTTTTATAGAAAATAAACATTAGATAAGTATTTTTACTCCATCTCCACTGCTTTTAATACCTCATATAGGCAATCTTTCCTAAACAAATTTCAAGAAATAAGACCCAAAGTCTAAACTTAGTCTTTAAAATTCCTGTGGTCTTGGAGGCAGGCAGTGGCACATTTGGTTAAGTGCACATGTTGCCATGCGAAAGGACCCGGGTTTGAGTGACTGGTCCCCAGCTGCAGGAGGGAAGCTTCACAAGTGCTGAAGCAGTGCTGCAGATGTTTCTGTGTCTCTCTATCAGCCTTTCTATCCCCATGTCCTATCAAACTAAATAAAGTTTTTTTAAAAAATCGTAGAAAAATTCTGTGGTCTGCTTAGTCAAACATCCAAAAAGAAAGTCATCTACCCAGCCTCTGTGTTCTGTAATGCCGTTGATATTTACATGTGCAATACACACACTGAATGCACACACCTAAGTCCTTCTGATTATGCAGAATTATTTCCTAGAAGTAAATGTCATAGTGCATTGGAAATATATTAAGAGTCTAGGGAAATAATGTCCAATTGGCCTATAGAAATAATTACAGTTCTCCCAGCAATGTTTATGAATGTCTACTTTCATGGTCCAGGAGGTGGTGCAATGGATAAAGCATTGGATTCTCAAGCATGAGATCCTGAGTTCAATCCCTGGCATCACATATACCAGAGTGATGTCTGGTTCTCTCTCTCTTCCTATCTTTCTCATGAATAAATAAATAAAATCTTTTTAAAATGTCTACTTTCTAAATACCACCACATACATTATTGCCTTAAATATATAATTTTGTATATTTGTCTCTGCATGATTTGCTTATGTCTTCAGTATTTTCATACTAATATGGCATTATTCCTTCTTAAATATTAGAATCCATTCATGTACACTTTGCTTTACCCCCACTCCAGACAAATAAAGAAAGGAAGGAAGGAAGGAAGGAAGAGGTGAGATATTGGGAAATATAACCATACTGTAAAGTAATAAAGTGGAAAAACTAATAAAATAAAAACAAGTATGTTATTTTCAAGTCAATTCTGTTTGACTGTCAATAAAGTACAAAAGTTTGTATGATAAAATAAATTAGCAAATATTAGTCACAATCCTTCAACATATTTGTCTTTTATGAAACTATCATATATGCTATTTCTAGTCAATAAAAAAGAATTTCTATGTAGGAAATTGCAAGTAAACCGTTATGTGATGGAAAAGGGAACTCCATAAGTCAAAACACTGACAGATGGGGAAACAGCTACCAAGTTGTTAATATCTTGCAAGTGAGTGGTAGAGTACATATTTTTACTACTGTTGGAAACCAGAAGTCCTTGAATATTATTTATTTGTTTGTTTTTGTTGCCACCAGGCTTATCTCTGGGGCTCGGCACTGGCACTACAAATTCACTGTTTGTGGCAGCTTTTTTTCCTTTCTTTTTCATTTTTTTCTTTCTATTTTATTGAATAGGTCAGAAAGAAATTGAGAAGGGAGGGAGACAGAGAGAGAGAGAGAGAAAGATAGGCACCTGCAGACCTGCTCACCAGTCCTGTAGCCTCCCCTACCTTAAGGTGAAGAGTCGGGGCTCAAACCTGGGTCTTTGTATGTGCCACCACCCAGCCCCCTATAATTTTCTAAAGACAGTGAACAGGCTCAGTCTTTCTACAGAAACAAAGTGGTTTTTACTCACTCTAATGTGCACCCAGAAAAGCTTACATTGTTTAAATGTGATGTTCATGCTCTAAAAGATGTCTTAATATGTGAATTTTCAAAACAAAAACCCAGTGTGTGTAATATTTACATAAGGGAACCACTTTTAACCTGACATCCATCTTTGAAATTACAGTATAAAGAAGCACATTGCCAACTGTTAAAATGAGAGGACATAAAATAGGAGAAATCACCTTTATGTGCTGAAAAATCTGGCCAAGATCCTAATGAGTCATAGACTTTTGGGTGTGAAGACTTCCAGTCATTCATAAATGATCGAAGCTTGGGAATATAGTGTCAGATAACAAAATAGCAGGGGGGAAAAGCCATAAATAGTGATTCTGCAGCCGATGAAATTGTGCTCCAGGATTATGGACAGAAATATAGTTTTAGAAATCATCTGTCATAAGAGAAAGCATACAAATTAGCTACTTGGGCATAGGCACTAATTCACATGGAATAACTAAAGGTCAAAACTAAATACTAGGGGCCATCATGTTACAGTGCACATGGACCAGGGTTCAAAGCCTCCACCTATAGTTATGCTGATGTCTCTCTTTGTCTTTCTCTCCCAATGTCTCAAGCTAGTTCTATCTCTATCATAATAAGAAATAAACACTTTAAAAGAACATTAAGATAATAAAGAGAAAAAATTTAAGAAAAGCATATTACACTTCATTTGAATACTTTACTTAACTGTAGTTACCCTTTAGATTTAATCTGATGAAGTTATAGGCATATCTGCCTGCACATTTTTGAAAGACACAAAATCTAGTCTAAAAAATATATAAGAATGCTAAAAGTTGGAAACAAATGTGGCTCGGAGACTGTTAATAACTTATTAAAACAAGAATATGACATTCTGTGTAACTTACTTTTATTTTTAATATTTTTAATTTATTTATTCCCTTTTGTTGCCCTTGTTTTTTATCATTGTCATTATTATTGTTATTGATGTCACTGTTGGATAGTACAGAGAGAAATGGAGAGAGAAGGGGAAGACAGAGAGGGAGAGAGAAAGATAGACACCTGCAGACCTGTGAAGCAACTCCCCTGCAGGTGGGTAGCCAGGGGCTCAAACCGGGATCCTTGCCCCGGTCCTTGCACTTTGCGTCACGTGCACTTAACCCGCTGTGCTGCTGCTCGACTCTCTCAAACTTACTTTTATTGTGCTCCACAGATACTGAGTTTTTTAAACTAAAAGCAAGTAAAATAGCCCCAGTTTCCTGACAGTGTTCACTCACTTTCTGTCTGTGTTACACTTAATCAAGGCATGTGCACTTTTAAGACACTGTACTACTACTGCAAACCCTATAGACTATAGCATGGTCTAAACATAACTTAAATATGTGCTGGGGAACAAAAAAAAATATGACTGACTTGATCGCAATTTTTTTTTTTTTTTACTGTAGATGCCTGGGACTGAACCTACAACATCTCTGGAGGTGTGTCTGCAGTCTCCCTTATGGCTAAGCAAATGGTAACTGTGAAGAAGCGAAAATTGTTCCCTTCTTACTATGCGCTAAGAAGACCTTCTCCCCAGAATTCTTTTTAAAAATACATCCTAAAAAGTACATCTTGATTGTGACTGAATTCTGAATGTGATTTCTTAAAACTTCCCTCAGTGCAGACTAATGGTAGACTATTCTCTGCAATTTAGCCAAAGCAATTGAAGAAGGGCGTACACCAATCCACTCTGAAACAGACATCACTCTGACAATTTGACTTAACTCACAGATAAACCCTGCTGTCTGAATGGGAAGTAGATGGAATGGATTGTCTATTACTGAGACTAGGAAGATGACAGGTCTCAACTTCCAAAAAAAAAAAAAAAAAGAAAGAAAGAAAGAAAGAAAGCTCATACTCTCAGACAAATATCTGGACTTCAGATGATTTATTCTTCCAATCACGAGCATCAACCGAAAGCTTAGCACTCTCCTGTAAATACACAGAAACTTAATCTCAGTATATCTATTAGGGAAACACTTAGCCACCAGTAGTACAGTACAGTGCAGCACTGAAAGTGTTGAATAGGTCCCAATAGCTGCCCAGGAAGCCAAGTCTTATCCCCTAAATTAATGGTGAAGCTAAGAACCCAAAGGCACAAGGGCTGCCTGACACGGGCCAGAGGGAGGAGGTGACCAGAAATTGATAGACTGAGGTTGACAAAGATAATGACCCTCAGAAACTTCTTTCAAAGGAACATCATGTGCTAACACAAATACATAGTTTGGAAGGCAAAGGGACAAAGATCAGAAACTCACACACCCCATTTTTTCCTTGCTAAGATTATACCCACACGATTCACAAATAGCCACAGAGTGAAAGCAACCTAAATGCCCATCAAGGGGCAACTGTGTAGAGAAGTGATGGGACATAGATGCAAACAAATGCTACTCTGCAACTAAAAATGATGACATTATGTCCACCAGGATAAAATGGATGAAACTGGGGGTAACTGTGTTTAGTGACATAAGTAAGGAGGTGAAAGACAGTTTCAGTGTGGTTTCATTCCTATGTGGAATGTACGGAACTGAAACATGAACTTGCTGAAAAAAAGAAAAAGGAGAAATAGCCAAACCATCTCTAAGACTTTCTGAGAACTATAGTGGTTCCTGGTTGGTGGGGTGGGGGTACAGAACACTGATGGTGGGTGTCGTGGGGAATCATACCCTTGTAATTATATGGTCTTGTAAATAAGTAAAAGAAAAAAAATAGCATGCAAATAATAAGAAAATGCAATGGCTGTATTAGTAATCAATTAAAATAGATTTTTAAGAGAAGTATTCACTCTTACAAGAATTTTTAATAAAAGAGCCAATTCATTGAGACACAGCAATATCAAATACATATATAAAATGCAAAAGACATAGAAGGGTCAAAATTTTTTAAAAATGAAAAGTTGGTGAATTTATAATATCATTTGCTTTCTGAGTCCACTTATTGTGAGGCACAGAGTGTGGGGGAAGAGAGGTCAGAGCACTGTTCTGTCATCTTATGTGGAGACAAAGTTCATACCCAAGGTCTCACACATGTGCTGTAATGGTGTATACTGCCTGAGTCTCATTACCAACTACTCTTTAGAGATGAAGAGAGAGAGAGAGAGATACCAAGACCAAGACCACAGCATTGCAGCTTCCTCTAATGCAGGGAGAGCCTCGCAAGCAATAAAGCAGGTCTGCAGGTGTCTGTCTTTCTCTTTCTCTATCATCCCATCTCCTCTCAATTCTTCTCTGTCCTATCCAATAAAAAATGGGGATGGGAGAATGGCCACCAGTAGCAGTGGATTTGCAGTGCCAGTACTGAAAACCCCAGCAATAATCCTGGAGGCAGAAAGGGGAAAAAAAGGAAGGTACTACAAGGGCAACTTGTAAAAAGGAAGGTACTACAAGGGCAACAACAAGGGCAACAAAAGGGAATAAATAAATAAATAAAATTTTAAAAAAAGAAAGAAAAGAGGTGGGTTATAGCAAAACACACGTTTGCCAAGTTCACTGAACTTACAACATACATTTCAGTTAGGAAAAACTAATCTTGGGCCTGGGAGATGGCTCAGCCTCAGAACACAGGACTTGATTGATAAGGTCCTATGTTCAATCCCCACAACACACATGCCAGCATTAAGCAGTACATTCATCTCTCTCTCTCTCTCTCTCTCTCTCTCTCTCTCTCTCGCCTACCTACCTGAGTAAATAAAAATTTCTTAGAATAAGCTCATCTTATTTTAAAATAAAAATGTAGATTGATTATAAGCATGACAATTTCACAAGTTTAGTGCACTTAGAACATAAGTGAAACAGGTTGGAGAGACAGAATAATATTTATGCAAAGACTTGCCCGCTTGAAGCTCCAAAGTCCCAGGTTCAATTCTCAGCACCACCATAAGCCATAACTGAACTGTGATTAAGTAATAATAATAATAAATAAATAAATAAAGCTGAACCAACAGCACATGTTTATTGAAAACCTAATGTATAATTTTGAGGTTCTTTATCAGAGAATTCAAATTTACTTTCCTCCAGTCCAAATCCCTAAATGCTATCTTGGTTCTGAGTTTTATTAATAAATTCAAACAGAATCAAAATTCTCAAGTCAACATACAGCCATATCAACAAACTACAGTGTGAGACTCCGTACATCTGAACATCAACTGTAGATAAGCTAGAAAAGTGGCCTTTCCAACACACTGCAAATGAAATAGTCATGAATTCCTCCCACCCTGGAAAATTAAATGTACCTCAGCCAAAGGTCATCTAATTTCCAGTGGGAAAAAAAAATAATTAAACCATGACAGCAATCTCAACAATGTTTTTACACTTGAGCAATGATGTTATAACTTTTGATATCCACCATGATAATATGCAGCCTTGCACAGGCTCTTCTTACAAATGCCCTTGTAATGCAAGAGGCATTCCTATCCCCCTCTGCACCACTGCCAATTTTCCTAGTTGAAGCAAGGCTCAGAAATTCTGCTGTGAGCATTGGGTGAATGTGATTAGCTAGAGCAGAGACATAATCTTTCCACTCTAGTGGTGCAATCGTGATCAGAAGTTATGCTTTGCTTTCCAACAGTGACACCTTCCTACAGTAGAGTTCTTGCAAGGTTGCTTTATTTCCCCTGGCTTGTAATAGTTGTACCACAACATAATAACATAAATAATTGTTTTCTTTGGCTGTGGTTATCTCTTCGTAATAAGCAGAGGGAGGACAAATAAAATCCACGGCAACATTTTTAATTGTGGTAAGAGATGGGGAATAGGGAGGAAAAGAAACCTACATCACTGTCCCACCACTACCCCCTGAAGGCAGAAACTGGGAGACTGAATCCAGCTTCTCATTCACTGGTAACATGTACACTCTACCAGCCCCTTCTGCTCTAACTTTAAAAAAAACCTTAATGTATGTTTTCTTTAAAAAAAAAAAAAAGTTAGCCTTGACTCACTCCCCCCCAAGGTCCTGTTTCCATGGCATAACTGATCCTACTTTAAAATGCTTTATATCTACTGAACAGAACATGAAGACATTCTCAACACCCCTAAAGCCTTCTATCTTTAAAAATAACGAGGTCTCCCAAAGGCTAGCATATAAATATTGAATTGCATTAATATTAAATATGCAACAAATGCCTTTCTTAAAAAGTTACCTAACGCATTGGAGTATCACCTAAGGAGACCAGCAGTGGCAGACACAGCATTCATCCCCAAGGTGGTTACTATCCACAGTAAATTACCTGAGGGCATAAACCGTGCAGGAGAGATGGCTGAGTTGAGGGGCACAGAAGAGAGTAACCAACTTATCAGATACCAGAATTACAATTTGACCATGCCAGACATTTCCCCCCTATAAATAAACTACTACATAAAGATTCAACTTATCATAGATGTCTTAAGCAAGCACTGGTACAAAATGAGGGTAGTTGGTTGGTGAACTATAGCTCTCAAGTAAATGACATCATTATTTCTTTGGAACTTCATTCAACCTGGTCTGTGGGCATCCATCATGTGCTAACAAACATGAAATGCAGGGGCCGGGTGGTGGTGCATCTGGTTAAGTGTACATAATACCAAGCACAAAGACTCGTGCAAGGATCTGGGTTTGAGTTCCGGCTCCCCCCCAGTGGGGGAGGGGTGGCTTCACAAGCAGTGAAGCAGGTCTTCGGGTGACTTTCTCTCTCCCTCCTTACCCCCCTCCCCTCTTAATTGCGGTCTATCCTATCAAATACTATAGAGGGGAAAGGGGAAAAAAAAGGAAAACAGTGGCTACCAGGAACAGTGGATGCATAGCAGGCACTGAGCCCCAGCAATAACCCTGGATGCAAAAAACAAACAGACATACAGAGCTGCTCTTCCCATGAAACTTAGCTGCAGAAGCACCATATTCTTGGCCAAGCTGTGTTCCGCACTGGGTAGTGACACAGTGGATACTTTCAAAACTGTTCATTCAAGGTTCATCGCTGCCTCGTGTATTCCTTACCGTAAGAAATCACTGACAAAATTTCTGCTCCCCAGTTGCATTCACATTCCTATAAATGACTCTAGCTCTATTTTTTTTAATTGGAGAGGGGAGGGGGAGACAGAGAGGGAGAAGAGAGACACCTGCAGACCTGCTTTCATCACTCCTAAAGCATGCCCCCTGCAGATGGGGAGCGGAGGCTCAAACTGGGATCCTTGTGTGTGGTAACATGCACTTAACCTGATGCACCACCACTCAGATGCCCCATAAGTGACTCTATTCAGCCAACTTTTTTTTTCTTGGAATAGAGGAAATGGTGGCTTTCCCTGTGTCTGCTCATAACCCCCAAGCCTACATGTATCCCCACTTTAACTAGTAACAGCTTTACCTGCTGTCACAGGCTTATCCTATGATGAAGAAATTCAAGGATTGTCGCTTGCATGGACTCTTCCAAGGCCTTCCCCAATGTGCTCATATACTAGCCTGCTCAATAAATCTAACAAAAGGAAAGCTTTGTCCAGGCATTGAAAGATATCTGTGTGAGCTTCCCAATTGTATCTGCTCAGGGCTGAGTTATTGTAAATCATCCCAACATGGCAATGGCTTCTAGGAAGACTTCCTTCACTCTCTGTGGTATCACACGTACCACTGTGAGTCAGATGTGTGGGACCTGGGATGGTAGGCAGAGTGATTTCAACATGGCTTACGGAAAGCACCCAGATTTGAAATGTGCGAAGTCACAAATGACATTGTATGAAAATGTATGCGATCATCAGACATGCCAAACATCACTTAGACCCTTTCATTCTTGTCTGTCTTTAGTCTACAGTTCAAGTGTCATCTTAATAGAGACAGGGAGGAGAATAATAATAATAAACACAAACAAACAAATCCAGAGATATAAAACCAGATAAGGATCCTTGTATTAAAATAAACCAATTAATGAAAAAAAACCACCTTACAATTATAAAATGTTAAGATATAGAGCAGAGAGGAATGGTAAAGTGGAATATATAAGTGGGATGCTCAGGAAAATAATTTCAGAATGATGGTGTAGAGGGGGTCAAGTATCAGTGTTCACTGAGTGCCTACTATAAGCAAGCCACTACTTACACAACTGCAGAGAGAATAAAGAGACAGTCACAACACGGTATTTTGCAGCACTATGGTGGGGGAGACACTTGGTTTCTTAAAGGGTGATGAAAGTCTTCCTCATAGAGAAACTTGTGGACTAGAGATAAAGCTCACTGGATAGGTGACATGATTTGCCGTGCACACAGCCCAGAGTTGAGCCTTCACACCACATGGACTATGTCTATTGGCATGGCAATAGACGAAGCTCCAGTGCTGTGATGTTTCTCTCTCTCTCTCTCTCTCTCTCTCTCTCTCTCTCTCTCCTCTCTCTCCCTACTTCACTACATGAAAGTAAAAGCAACCCAGGAATGGTGAAATGGTGCATGTTCAATGCCTTGATGCTGCAAAAAAAGGAAAGAACAATGAGAGAGAGAGAAGGAAGGAAGGAGCAGGCTAAACTCTGAAGGATAAATTAAAGTTACAAAAAATGAACAGAAAGGAGGGAAAATGTGCAGACTGCTCTAAATCTGAAGAGCAATATTCAAATGGCCAGAGGCTGATGAGAATCTGTCCGGTGCAGTGAACTGAAATATAGTTTACTTTAAACATAATACAGAAAATGAGATGAGAAATAGCATTATTACCAACAGGAAACCCATTTTAAAAGATAATGCTGGCGATGGCAGGAAGGTGGCAAAAAACTGACCAGCAGTATTTTTGTCTTATACTTCTCAACCTAAATAGATCCTTCTTAATTGAACCATCTATTTGTCTGGACACATATGCATATTTCATGGCCTTGGACTTTTACTTTAATCAGACAGAGCAAAGTGCAAATAAGGATTTGGATTCCTTTCAGACTCAGGCTATAAGCATCACTTGAAAAATTAAGGAACAGGTAGATGGCAGTTGCAAGTACTTAGTAACCTGAAATCTTTCGCAGTACTGCAGGCTAAGGCTATACAATCTCCTCTCTGAACTGAGAACATAAGTGAAAGTGGGTTAGCACTTTATTGTAGCTACAAGTCACTCCATTTTGTTCACTAAGAGGAAACCACTGAGCTGAGACCAACATAAAATGGGACATGGGGACATTCCAGTCTGTAGCTTAAGTGCTAATTTGCCACCAGACATGCGGAGTTGGTGAGCAAGAGGTGAATCCACTGAAAACTACCTGCTGGAGAAGGATGCCTCCAGGCAGCTTTACCTGCAGGAGGCATCCGCCAAAGTCTGGAGATCAAAAAATTAAAGCGAGCAGACTTGAGTTAAGTTTTTACTCCTGCTAGCTTTAGGGTGTGCACATATGGGTGCACCTGCATCTCTCTCTCTCTCTCTCTTCTCTCTCTCTCTCTCTCTCTCCACTTTAATTCTAGGGAATGAGTTCTACTGACATAATGTCATGCAAAAAGTTTCCAGGTCTGAGGCACCAACCCAAGTTCAATCCCAATCTAACGACCATAAGGCAGAGCTGAACAGTGCTCTGGTGAAAATAAAAATAAAACTAAAAAAGAGATTTCCATAATTTCTCCTTAACCATTCACAACTCCTAAATAACCAGTGTTTTTTTTCCCCTTCTTCTTCTTCCTGAAAATACTCATGCTACCTGGAATAACCCAGAGTTTGCTATGGAGAAGAAATTCAAGGACTAACACACATGGACAAATGTGACTTTTTTGTTATACTTAGAAATGAATCTAGTGAAAAGTTAATTATCCATTTAGTTTGTTAGTCATACAAATATTCCACAAAACCAAGTTCTAATTGTACATCTTAGCCTCCCACACATGGATTTCTATTATAATACTGTTTATTCTATTTACATTAGAACTATAATAAGAAGATAATTAAATAAAAGTGTCATTAGTTTTATACTTTATTTTTGCAGCTGGGGGCTTCACCACTCCATATTGGAATTTTAAGATATATGAGAGGAAAAAGAGAAAGAGAGAGAGAGAGACCGACCACAGCACCATGCTTCCCCCAGTGTTGTAGTATTCCCAAAGAACTTGAACACAGGTGGCACACATGGCAAAGCAGGTGTTGCCTCAGGAGGGCTGTCTCACTGGTTCCAGCACATTTGAGTACTTATTAGTTTCAGGAGAGTGGCCTTAATTGTTGCACTGAATCTCTTGTGGAATAATAATGTTCTTTTGGCCAATATATAAATTGGCATATACATATGACATAAGAGGGCTTCTTTGACAATGCTTTAGAACAAAGTAGTAGCAGGCTAGTATTTTGTACAGTGAAATCAGTTCTTGAAAGAGATAAAGCACAAAATAAAGAATATGTGAGGGAGTCCGGCAGGAGCTCAGCAAGTTAAGCGCACAGGGCACCAGTCTCAAGGACCCACATAAGGATCCCGGTTTGAGCCCCCAGTTCCCCACCCGCCAAGGGTTCGCTTCACAAACGTTGAAGCAGGTCTGGAGGTGTTTATATTTCTCTCCCCCCTCTATCTTCCCCTCCTCTCTCCATTTCTCTCTGTCCTATCCAACAACGATGACAGCAATAACAACAATAACTACAACAACAATAACTACAACAACAATAAAAAAGGGCAACAAAAAGGGGAAATAAATAAATACTACAAAAAAAAAAAAAAGAATATGTGAGTGCAAGCACCACTACCACTCAGAGCTTGGTTCACCAAAACAAGAGTACAGATAACCAAAAAAATAACCCAATTGAGATAGCATTTATGGAAAAGACTTTCAAAGCTCACAATGTCACCTCTTGTGTATAGCTACTAAGGACAGACTGTAAAATGAAACCCTACCTATGAGCACTGCTTATAACTCAGAGTAGCTCTTCAAAACAAAGTTGTGGGTATTTTTATTAAAGATTCTAAGATACAAAATGAATCATTATAAACCCTCACTTACACTTTACATCTTAAAGATACCTACACATGGCAAAGCAATTGTTACCTCAGGAGGGCTATCTCACTGGTTCCAGGACATTTGAGTAATTATTAGCTTCAGGAGAGTGGCCTTAATTGTACAGTGAAATCAGTTCTTGCAAGAGATAAAGCACAAAATAAAGAATATGTGAGGGAATCTGGCTCAGCGGGTTAAGCTCATGTGGCGCCAAGCGCAAGGACCGGCTTAAGGATCCTGGTTCGAGCCCCTGGCTCCCCACCTGCAAGGGGGTCATTTCACAAGCAGAGAAGCAGTTCTACAGGTGTCTATCTTTCTCTCCCCCTCTCTCTCTTCCCCTCCTCTCTACATTTCTCTCTGTCCTATCCAACAATATCAATGGCAACAATAACAATGACAACAAGGGCAACAAAATGAGAAAAAAATGGCCTCCATGGTGCAGCCACAGAGCCTCAGCGATAACCCTGGAGGCAAAAAAAAAAAAAAAATCCCTATACTGTTTAGTCAAGCCCATATTGAGTAAAGAAAAAACCCTATTAGTATGCTTTTTAATATATATATTATGTATTTGCTTTTAATGAAAGATAGATAGACAGACAGACACACACACACACACACACACACACACACGCACACACACACACAACACACACACACAGGCAGGCAGGCAGACAGGCAGACAGACAGACAGGCAAATGGACGACAGGAGATAGATAGATTCATAGATTCCAGAGCACTGCTCAGCTCGGGCTTATAGTGGTTCTAGGGATTGAACCTGCCTATTAATATGTTTTAAACTAAGTCAGCTTAATGTTTGAGACTGTAGTCTGTCTTGTTAGATCTGGGGACCCAGAATGAGGAAGAGAGGAGCACTAAGGGAAGGGAGGGACTAAGTTCCAACGGTGGGACAGGATAACAGCCTGGTGGAGGATAAATGTACTCACACCCACTTTGGGGACATGTGGAAATGTAGCCTTGTGAGGACAACAACCCTGTTAGTTAACATTTCCTCAATAAAGGATTCAGCATTTTTACTCATTTTGTTAGAAATGCTTTGAAGCGCTAATTAAGTCACATATGTACATGTGACTTAATTATATATAATTAATTATGTATATGTATGTATATAATATATGTATATTGTGTGATTATATAATACATTTCTCTTTCCCTATTATGTGTTTTGGGAGTAATTAAATACTAACTTTTGTAACAGATTTCTTTGCTTTAGAATGTGATAGCACTGACGCAAATCACTATAAAACATATATCTTCAGTAGTTTTGGTGGTAATGGCAATAAATTTGTGCAAAGTTCACTCTCACTGGACTGTCACTTAGCCCATAATGTATATTTACAAACTGGCCAAGAAAACGAGTGTTAGTGGAGCAGTCTGTGGTCATGTATTCTGAGGCATAAAATCATTGAAATTAAGCCACTTATTTACTAGTGCCTATCAGCACCCAGAAAACCTTTTCCTATTTGTGCAGCCCTTTCTAACTACTATCACTGAAACGAATAATACTCATAACTATCAGACATGGACAAATTAAGACATGAAGGCCTCTAAGCTAACAAACACTCAAAAAATAAGCTAATGAGAAACTAAGAACAGTAATAGTGTGGGTTTTTTAAAGGCCCCCTCTTCAATCTGAAGAGACTTTTTTTATTAAAGGAATTAAAATAGATTGCATCCTTAGATTTGGCTTTCTTTAAGTATGGTAGCTATCGTGTTTATCTTTATCAGGTAGATAACTAAAAAGAACTTAGACAATAGTGCTGTCTATAAGAAGAGAGTGCTAGTCCACCTGGTTCCTGATCCTCCTGTGAGCATTTACCACAATGGAAAACAGCACACAAGTGTCTCTAGTTATCACAAATAATGTGCTATCAAACGTTAAAATCATAATTAAAATAAATAATGTGGTATCAAACATTAAAATCATCATTAAAATAAATTTTAAAAATTATTTTTAAAAAAAATCTTATAATCAGAGCATACTAGTCCTAGGCTAAAAGGTTCAAGTAATTGAATTTGGAGATACCAAAGACAAAAAAAAAAGGTTAAATTTTGGGGAAAATTTATGTCATCTATAAAAAGAAGACCAAATATGTTTTCTATCATGTCTACTTACAAAATGACTTAGATCTCTAAGGGAAAACATCTGAAAATAGCTTTTCAATGACACTGGTTTCAAAAATAATGCATTTACTTTCAGTTCCAGGAAAAGAGAGGAATGAGGGGAAGAATCTCTGCGTTATAAAAAGAGTTACAGAATGCCTTCATACATTGCATGTTATTCTTACACATTCACTAAGCATAGTCTAGATAATGCCCCAACTTAATAAGATGTAAACAGAGTATATACAAAAATTAATCAGACTTCCTAGCTTCAGACAGAGAATATATCTATTCAGGCTGGGGTTCAGACTGACTGATCACCATCCATGTCCAGCAGAGAAGCAATTACAGAAGCCAGAACTATCACCTTCTGCACACCAAAAAGGGTTTTGATCTATATTCCCAGTGGGGGCAGATGACCAAAGAGCTCTGAACCCCAATCCACTGGGATCTGGAACATTTATGACCAAAAATCTTTGTTTTTGCTTCATCACTGAGAGGGAAGAGAATCTGGAAAACAGTTCTCCTATCTGAGAGGCAAGAGGAAAAAGGAAGGATCTCTGGAAATCATAATAGGTGTGTGTGGGGATTTGGAAGCAAGTGAATCAAAGTGTAGGGGGATATACATATCTTATCTTTGGCCTTGGGAGAACTATGGTAGTTTCTACTAGAGGGGGATGGGGACACAGAACTCAGATGGTTGGAATGGTATGGAATTATGCCCCTATTGCCTTTAACTTTGTAAATCACTGTTAAATCACTAGTATCATTTTTAAATGTAACAAGGCATTAAAAAAGAAAGATATGTCTATTGTCATTTCTTATCCTTAAGGATATTCTGGTTTGTGGCTCTTAAAGATTAACTATTTAACTCATCAGATGCCTCTCCTGTGATGTGTTATTTAGTGTCTCACAGTTATGTTGGTATACAATTAGTATTGAATGCTTATTATAAAAGCAGTGTTTTGTATTAAACAAGAAATACAAAAGTCTTTGCATCTACAAAGCAATATTAGAAAAGACTTAGCAATGGAACAGAAACTGCAACGAAAATATTGCCTACCTTCCCTTTTTTATTTATTTATTTGTTTATTTATTTATTTATTTTCCCTTCTGTTGCCCTTATTGTTTTTCATTGCTCTTGTTATTGATGTCGTCATTGTTAAATAGAAAAGAGAGAAATGGAGAGAGGAGGGGAAGAGAGAGAGGGGTAAAGAAAGATAGACACCTGCAGACCTGCTTCACTGCCTGTGAAGCAACTTCCCTGCAGGTGGAGAGCCAGGGACTCGAACTGGGATCTTTGCACTTTGCACCATTGTGCGCTTATCCCGCTGTGCTACCATCCAATCCCCCCCCTTTTTAATTTTTTAAAATATTTATTTATTTCCTTTTGTTGCCCTTGTTGTTTTTATTGTTGTTGTAGCTATTGTTGGTGTCATCACTGTTGGATAGGACAGAGAGAAATGGAGACAGGAGGGGAAGACAGAGGGGGAGAGCATAGTAAGTACTAACATCTCTGCCAACAATGTGTCTTGGAGCCCCGCCTCTCCAGATCCCTGACCCACTAGGGAAAGAGAGAGATAGGCTGGGAGTATAGATCAACCTGCCAACATCTATGTTCAGCAGAGAAGCAATTACAGAAGCCAGACCTTCCACCTCCTGCACCCCATAATTACCTTGGGTCCATACTCCCAGAGAGAGAAAGAATAGGGAAGCTATCATGGGGGGAGTGTGGATATGGAGCTCTGAGGGTGGGTGGCCATTGTGTAGAAATGCACTCCTCTTATCCTATAGTCTTGTCAATATTACCATTTTATAAATAAAATTTTTTTAAAAAGAAGTCAGATATAATGAGGAAAATCCCATGTGAGCTCTCTATAGTTGCAGATGTAGGTGCAAAGCATAAAAAATACTGCCCACATTCTGGAACCACTGCAAATATTTTAGAGAAAGGTACTGCCATGGAAACAAAAATTTGTAGTATTCTCTTATGTCAAGCTTTCTGGTTTTAAAAAAAAGTGTGATAACATTGCTCTGTGTATGGACTAATATTAAAAAATTTCTCAGTGAGTATAAAAGTCATGCTAATATTTTCACAGCAAGGAAAAAAACTGAAAAGATACCACCAGTGATTCTTGTCAAGATGAAACACAAAGATATACCACCTTTACTTCATATGCACAGCAGTGACAGATAAATTATGGGCAGATAAAGCCAAAAAGACAAAGCTGGAGCAAGATAAATATTTCTATTTTAAGTAGGTCTTCCAAGAATGCATAGCCTTGGGTAAAAGTGTACCAGGTTATTACTTAGGACAATTCCATGCAGCAGAAATGGAGGGAAAGAAAAATGAGACAAAGAAGAAGGAAGAGCCAGTTCAAGATATTAAGTATGACTGATTGGTCACTTCACAGGCCTGATTTCTGAGAGACTATATAGAGGCCTTCCCGAGCTGCAGAATAAAAAATTTCTTTGCAGGCTCCCCTCTCTCATTCGTTAAAGCCTTCTTACACAGGCCTTTCATTTCCACCCCTCCCCCCACAAGCCCCTGCCACACAGAATCTGAGCTGCACATGGTTGGATGGTTGGGAAGTAGCATAAACTGCCTCTAGAGCAGGGATCCTAGTGGCAGGAGATGAGAAAGTGCACTTCCCTGAACGTGATCTCATCACACCTGCATGAAGAGCCATTGAGTTGGCCATCGGGTTGGTCAGGAGAGTTGGTCCATGTAGTTTTGATAAGAGACGCTGAAGAGCCAGAGATGTCTGAAGATGTTTCAGGTATGACTTCTAAGAACGTGCAATGTGAAGTAGCGAGCAAAGCTAAAACCACCTCTTGCTGGACTAGAACCTGGAAGCAGAAAGTGACCTCCACCACCCAAGACAACAGCACTCACACACTGCAGGCTGGTGCTTACTCCCAGGGAAGGAGAGAGAAAGGTGAACATAACAGGAAGACTTGAGTAGGTTTCCACAATGGCCCTTATGTCTGCTATCTTTCAAAGGATTCTGAGTAGAGGGGCCAGGTGATGGTGCGCCAAGTAACACGCACAGATTATAATGGTCAAGGGTCCTAGTGCAAGCCCCATCCCCCATCTGCAGAATGGAAGCTTCATGAATAGGAAGCAGTGCTGTAGGTGTTTCTGTTTCTCCCTCTTTATCTCTCCCCTCCTCTCTCAATTTCTCTGTCTCCATCCAAACTAAATGAAATCTAAAAAATTAATTTTATTTTATTTAAAGAATTCTGAGTGGAAAAAAATAGCATGCCTCCATAAAATTGAGTTTCGGGGGGGATAGTATATTTGCTATATTATTTTCCTAACATTATGCATATTTTTTATTATTTCATTATGTATTTAAGAAAGGAGACATTAACAAAACCATAGGATAGGAGGGGTACAACTCCACACAATTGCCACCCCCAGATCTCCATATCCCATCCCCATCCCTTCTAGATTTCTCTCTGTCCTATCCCACAATAACGACAGCAATAAGAACAGTAATAATAACAACAACAACAATAAGTAACAATGGCAACAAAGGGGGAAAATGGCCTCCAGGAACAGTGGATTCATAATGCAGACACCAAGCCCCAACAATAACCCAGGGGGAACAAAAAACAGAAATGTGGAGCCGGCAGTGGTGTACCCAGTTAGGAACACATAGTACTAAGCTCAAGGACCTGTTCAAGATCTGGATTCAAGCCCCAGGCTCCCCACCTGTAGGAGGGATGCTTCACAAGTGCTATAGCAGATCTTCAAATGTCTATCTTTCTCTCTCCCTCTCTATCTCCCCCTCCTCTCTCAATTTCTACCTGTCTTGTCCAAAAAAAAAAATGGATCCAAAAACCATCCAAGAGCTGGCACCAAGCCCCAGTGATAACCTTGGAGGCAAAAATAAATAAATAAAAATTAATTAAATGTTTAAAGGAAAAGGAGGAGGAGGAGGAGCCAGAAATGCCAACTCTGGAGTTTTTTCACTGGCATGTTCTGCCTTTGTGTCTCCCTGAGTGCTCTGAAGTTATTCTTTCTGGAAGGGCAATGCAGGTGTAAAATGGCTCCTCCAATTATAGACTTCTTCACTTTTATGTCTTAACAGCCTATATATGGAAAGCCTTAGTTTCCTTTTACCCTCAACTATATACCTTCAAAAAGGAGTTCTCAGCTTTGCTTGTCAACTAAAGTGGAAGGAGATAGTTAAATAATTCTTTGAACAAGATCTCATATAGTGACCATTTAATCCTAGCAATCTCCTTCAGAAAACCCCCAATGAGATTACTTTTCTCCACAGAATACACAGACACTGTCTTTAGCAGTGGATCAATCAATCTCCTTGAGTTCTCGGCTAATCTTTGACCGGGTTTGGGCTGGAATTACTGTAAGCTTCTGTGACAACACAGAAAAATAGAACTATAAATATAATTCATGCCTTCTCCTTACATTTTTGTGGAGCAACTATATTAAGCACACATAGTACTAAGCACAAGGAGCCACACAAGGATCCCTGTTCAAGCCCTCAGCTCCCAACCTACAGGGGAAATGCTTCCTCTTTGTCTTCCCCTCCTCTCTCAATTTCTCTCTGTCCTGTCCAATAAGAAGAAAAAAATGGCCACCAGGAGCAGTGGATTTGTAATGCCAGTACTGAGCCTCAGTGATAAACCTGGAGGGAAAGAAAAAAAGGAAGGAAGGAAGGAAGGAAGGAAGGAAGGAAGGAAGGGAGGGAGGGAGGAAGGAATGGAGGGGAGAAGAGAGGAGGGGAGGGAGGGAGGAAGAAAGAAAGAAAGAAGGAAAGAAAGAAAGGGAAAGAAAAGTAAAGGAAAAGAAAGGAAAGGAAAAGAAAAAGGAAGCTGACAGGATGAGGGAAAAGGACAAGGTTGTAAACGACATTCAAGTTCACTTGCCAACATAGGTAGATTATTTGGCATGAGAAATAAAACATTTGCAACCCTTCCCTACTCTATAAAGCAAAATTATTCTTAGTAGTAACCTTGAACCCCTACGAGTCATAGCCAGAAAAAATAGTCAGTGAATATTTTCATTAAATTTTATATCTGCAAATATGTCAGCTTCTTTAAGAGAGATTTTATTTTTAAAAAATCTAAACATATTTAATTATACTAATACAATGTTTTGCTTCCTCGATTAAGGCTTAACTTTTAAAAACTATAAGCAACATTTATTTTCTATTACACCTCAATTAACTTGGGGGAGGAAAATATATAAATATAGATAGTTATAGAAATAATAATATCTGTGACCTTACAAGATCTACTGCAAATTCCAGTGGAGGAAATGGGAACACTGAATTATGGTGGGAAAGGTGTGGAACTATGCTCCCTGTTATGTCAAAGTTCTGTAAATCGATATTAAATCACTAATAAAAATTTTAAAAAAGGAATTTATAAGCTAGCAAGATGCCAAGGAACCAATAGACATAAAGTGTCCCAGTTTACCTGAAAAAGTGCAAGTCAGACAACTAAATCTAATACACTAGTTACCTGCAATTAACTACAGTAATTAAAAAAATAAAAAGGTTAACACTTGAAATATGAAGCAAGAAAATCAATCATGAGATTCTCCACAGAAATGTTAACCATCCCCTCACCCTCTCGCCAATCCGCTAGTAAGACTGAAAACCGTGACTCTAGATAGACAAGTGTTTCTCTCTCCAAGCTTGTAAGTGGCAGCTATAAAATATCTCCGGGTGTGTGTGTGTGTGTGTGTGTGTGTGTAAATAAAGCAAGCTGTTGAACATTAGAAAATTCACAAGGTTGTCAAGATAGCTCACTGATACATTAGAGGACTTGTAGGCCTGAGACCCCAGGTTCAATCCCTGGCACCTCATGCCACAGAGCAGGGTTTACTGTTGTTTCTCACTTTTTCTGTTTCTTATAAAAAGTAAACAAAAGGGGGGCGGGCGGTAGCGTAGTGGATTGAGGGCACATGGCGGGAAGCACAAGGACTGGTGTAAGGATCCCAGTTCGAGCCTTGGCTCCCCACCTGCAGGGGAGTCGCTTCACAGGCAGGTCTGCAGGTGTCTTATCTTTCTCTTCCCCTCTCTGTCTCCCCCTCCTCTCTCCATTTCTCACTGTCCTATCCAACAAACAAAAAATAAATTAAATAAACGTCATATATTTAAAAAATGTAAACAAAGGACTGGGTGGTGGCACATCCAGTAGAGCAGCGCACAGGGGCCCAGGTTTAAGCCCCCAGTCCCCACCTGCAGGAGGGAAGTTTCATGAGCAGTGAAGCAGTGCTGCAGGTGTCTCTCCCCACCCCAATCAATTTCTCTCTGTCTAGATCAGCAGAAGAAACATGAAAAAAAAAAAGGCACCAAGAAATATAAACTCAACATGTAGGCACTGAGCCCCAGCAATAACCCTGGTGGCAATAAAATAAAATAAAACTTAAAAAAAAAATCTATCATTCTGAGAAACAGTCAGAAAACCCAGATTCTCTGCTCAGCTGCCTATCTTTATCATGTACATGGCCCAGGTCTGAGCCCCAGAATTCAACATTGAAGTGCCCCACCAGGTTTTGCACATGAATTACTTCACTACTCAACGTCATTTTCTTTGACATACAGAACATGTATCTGGATCTGAATCCATATTTGTATCTGTCTGGCTTCAAAGGCCTGCAAGGAACTGCCCCCAGCTCAAAAGCTTCAAGAAACTAGCAGCACTGTCAGAAAAGCTTGGTGGTGGAGAGGAGGAATATAAAAAAGCATCTTGTTGTTTAAAGAGAGAAATTAAAATGAAAAAAAAAGTTTCAAATCCAACCACTTTTGCTATAACACAGTATTTGTATTCCTTAAAAATCGCCACACTACGCAAACTCATACATCAAACCTGCAGGGTTAATGTGAAAAATGAAATGAGGGACGGCAACACAGAATTCCATCAGTGACACATATTTCCAGAAAAGATAAGAACATAATAAAAACGATACCATATTTTTTATACATGTGAAATGGTTTCAAAATACGGGCCAAGTATGACACCTCACCTTGAATACAACCTCATGTTTGCAGATGGACTGTGGCTGGTGAATCAGTGTGAAATAGAAGAAGTAGAATTATCTGAAGGGGGCCGTCAAATTCTAACACCACATGTGGATGAATGGGGCTTATTGTACACATGGGAAATAGACACAAACAACTGGTGTGTGTGTGTGTGTGTGTGTGTGTGTGTGTGTGTGTGTGTGTGTGTATTATTCATTGCTCAGAAGCAGAATCATTGACTATTATTTACAATGTTCACCTAGAGTTTCTAACAGAAAGAACTGTGGACACAATGACAAAATCTGTGTCATCCTCAAGTTGTTTCCCAATATATCAATTATTGTGGAACAGTTTCACCATCTTAAAGGGGAAAAAAAGTAAACAAACAAAAAAGCATGAGAGAAGAACTTAGTATACATTCTAAGTCCCAAAAAGGAAATTATTTTTCTTTTCACTGCAAGTGCCATAAGAGAATATATTGGGGGGTCAGGCAGTGGCGCAGTGGGTTAACTGCATGTGGTGCAAAGAGCAAGGACCAGCATAAGGATCCCAGTTCGAGCCCCCGGCTTCCCACCTCACCTGCAGGCGGTGAAGCAGGTCTGCAGGTGTCTATCTTTCTCTCCCTCTCTCTGTCTTCCCCTCCTCTCTCCATTTCTCTCTGTCCTATCCAACAATGAACAACATCAACAGTGGCAATAATAAGAACCACAATGAGGCTAAAACAACAAGGGCAACAAAAGGGGGAAAAATGGTCTCCAGGAGCAGTGGATTCATGGTGCAGGCACCGAGCCCAGCAATAACCCTGGAGGAAAACAAAAATAGGATATATTGCAGTACTTAAGTCCTCTATATAACACCTTTCTACATACTAAATTTAAAAGTTGAAGGATTTTTAAATTTTTTATTTATAAAATGGAAATATTGACAAGACTATATATTTTTTTAATGTCAGGGTTTGGGAAATACTGCTTTATCACTTTGTGCAAAGCTAGTGCTGGCCAACTAATTTTCAGGGGCAAATTCATTAAATTTGTAATTTAATTAATGAAAAGAATTTTGAGAAATTAATTATTCTTGGGTTCCAAAATATACACATCCTTTCTCACTTTTATCTATTGTTGATATGACAAACAATGTTTCCTGTGGCTAAGTTTTCACTGTTATCGGGGTCTTGTGCCCTGTGGGCTTTCAATCAGGGCAAACACCAGCAACCGGCACCCACCATTAAAAGCACCAAACTCTCTTTGGGCTTAGCCTGACCCTGCATTCATTGGCCATAGACTCTAAGAATCCAAAAGCTCACTTCATACTCTGAGGCACCTTTGTTTCTTTCAAAGAGTGGTGCTTTATTACTTTCCCACCACGTGTAGACTTCAGACTACATTTCACTTGCACAGAACAGCTAACATTTTACTTTTTCGTGATGTTTTTACAAGATTGCTTTGTGCTTTCACAACTATTACCTCATTAAGCTGAATGTGGTTACCTCTTCCTACATCAGTGTGCACTGATTCAATCATTCCCCTTTGCCTGTTTTTTCCCCCCATTTGAGTTGTTTGATCTCTTTCCAACTCCTATTGGACAATAAGACTTACTCAAGCATGTCCAGAACTGTGTTGAGAGTCTGAAGTTCAGTGGCAGCTAACATATGTGCAGCACCCAGGGAACCTGTAGCAGAAGTGAAATTGAAGATGCATCCACTCAGTCATTTGACTGCTGAGCTTCTCCACTGCTAAGAACACACAAGTCTCTCAGGTTCACTGATGGTTTTTTTTTTTCACTCTGTAGAGTGGGACTGGTTTCAAGAACAGGTGCTCTCTTGGGGACCAGACAAAGGCATACCTAGTTGAGTGCACATACTATAAAACAAGGACCCAGGTTCGAGTCCCCAGTCCCTTCCTGCTGAGAGAAGCTTCAGAAGTAGTGAAGCCACACTGGAGGTGTCTGTCTCTGTATCTCTTTCACTCCCTATCTCCCTTTCCCCTCTAAATTTCTCTCTAGCACTATCCAATAAATAAATAAATAAGTAAATAAATGGTTCTCAAAGAGGCCAGTGAGGGTGGGGAAGTTGTGGGGGCAGGAGAGTATAGGTTCCCAATCAGATTATGTTAAAAGGGAATGAAACTCCTCCACTCTTGCTTTCCATGAGGAAAATATGTCCGAAGTGTCTCTGGCTTCTTGTGCATGGAGAAGAAGTGGGTTACCTGATTAGTTTCCGAAAATAGCCTGAATTAAAATATGCCAGCCCCTTCTCCCTGCCCTTGTGTTGCACTGTGATTCGCCAGGTGGTGGCGCACCTGGTTGAGCATATATGTTGCAGTGCTCAAGAACCCTGGTCCCCACCTGCAGGAGGAAAGCTTTGCAAGTGGTGAAGCAGTGCTTCAGGTCTCTCTCCCTCTCCCTCTCCCTCTCCCTCTCCCTCTCCCTCTCCCTCTCCCTCTTCCTCTCTCTCTCCCCTACCCTCTTGATTTCTGGCAGTCTCTATCCAATAAATAAATACAATAATAATAATAATAATAACTTAAAAACAAAAATGCACCTTCCCTGCTTTCCACAGACTTGACCATTAAGCTCCATAAAGTAAGAAGCCATCCCCCTGCCAAACAGTATGAGAAAGAAGATGTAGGGGCACTCATTTCTCTATATTTATTTTTTTGCTACCAATTGTTATTTTGTCAAGGAAGACTACTTTTTTTTTCCATTACTCTTAAGCAATTTTTTTATTCAGCTGAAGAAACAAAGACACATCACAGCACCAGAACTTTTCATGCTGCTGTACAATCCTATTGTAAAACCCAAGGTTCTTGGGTTTGAACCTGGACTATATTCATAGCACAGCATGAATCAGACCTGGTGACTATCTCTTGAGTCCTCGAGAAGACTCACTGTTGACACACTTGTTAGTTCTGTGACATATACAACATCTGAAAAGTATATTCATAATAATAATTCATATACAAGCGATTATTTATCTTGGTGTCATTCTAAGATATGGGCATTTACTAAAAATAAATTGTTGCATGGTATATAATCATTCAAGGAAGACTACCAAGCACACAGGTGCAACCCTTTCTCAGGACAAAGTTTACACTAGATATGGGATATTCTAAAAATTAGCTTTTTAATATCATTTATTAATGGGAGAGGGGGAGGACACCAGAGTATAACACTGGCACAAGTAATGCCAAGGATCCAACTTGGAATCTCATGCTTTAGCGACCATGCCACTTCCCAGGCCACCAGATAGAGGACACTTTAACACACAAGTGCATTTGGTAAAAATCACAGAATAACTGCTTACATAAATGTGTAACGTGCTTTGCAGAATCCAAGCAATATCACCAGAAAAGAATGAGAGATGGGTGGGGTTGACACTGAGTAACAAGAATTTTTTTATTAGTGATTTTAAAATGATTAACAAAATTATAAGATAACAGGGGCACAATTCCACACAATTCCCACCACCAGATTCTGTGTCCCATCCCCTCCATTGGAAGTTTCCCTATTCTTTATCCCTCTGGGAGTATGAACTAACACACAGTAGGTGACAACAACAATTTAATAATCACCTCGTGCACAGGCATGGAGGAAACTTGGAGAGCCCGACTTGCTTAGGTTTGGGTCCTCAAATTTTGGACTCTGGAAGTAAATATGAGATGGACTTGGGAAACCAATCACAGGGATAACAAGGGATATTCTTTTCTTTTCTTTTCTGGAATTGCTATCATAAGACTTTCCCAGGTTCCTCACCCCCAAAAGTCAGAGTCAATTAGCTAATTGATGAGTTTGGGAGAAGAAGTAGTGGTATAAAAGGACATGCAATCACTATTTCAAAGGGACATATGCAACCCCATATTCATAGCTGTATTAGTCACAATAGACAAAGAGTGGAAGCAGCCTAAATGCCTATCAACAGGTGACTGACTAAAGAAGTTATGGGATAGATACTCCGTGGAATACTACTCTGCAACCAAAATACATGATACTGTGTCCTTTGGAACAAAATGGGTGGAAGTGAAGGTGATTAAAGCTTAGTGAAGTAAGTAAAAGGATCAAAGACAAATACTGAATGGTTTCACTCATATGCAGAATGTAGAATCTCAGGAAGTGAGACCCATGAACTTAGAAAGAGAACTATGGTGCTATTACTGGTCATCTCCATCAGAACAACATCATAAACCCTCCTGTGGGCCTCTACAGGACATTTCCTTCAATGCAGAACAATAGTGGTAGAAATTGCCTCCCACTCCGAAGGGAGGCTGGGTCAACATACTCTGCCACTCGAGGAACACTGGTCCTGAAATGACAGCAGCCTAGAATGTTCCTAGCCATGACTATGGAAAGCAAGCTCAGACTGACAAGGAGGCAGAGGTTACACAGGTTCCTGTGCTAAATATGAATAGACACGGGCCCTAGGTCAGATTGATGGGGTTTACAGTTAATGGTACTTATATACTTTTCCCCTATTTGGGAGCTACTCTCTACCCTGACTCGGCTTTCTAGTCCTATCCTCAGCTCTGACACCATCTTCCCAGACAATACTCCTAGTCCATCTGCATAGCCGTAGGGCTCAGGCAAAATTAATAAAGTTATGGGACCCTGGGAATATGCCTAAAATAGACTTCCTAGCTCTTTCCAACATGAAGACTTCAAATTTCACCTCCTATACTCTTAACTTTAGGTTTATAATTATTAAAAAAAAAATGTTCTGCTTTATATCTTAATGCTTTTCATCCACAAAGTTACAGATGCTACCATGATGCCAACCTGACTTCTCTGGGAAGACAACCTCAACAATGTTTCTTAAAACCTCACCTTCCCAGAGCTCTACCCCACTAAGGAAAGACAGAAACAGACTGGTAGTGTGGATCAACCTGTCAATGCCCATGTCCAACACAGAAGCAGTTACAGAAGCCAGACCTCCCACCTTCTGCACCCCATAAAGATCTTTGATCCATACTCCCAGAGGGATAAAGAAGAGAGAAGCTTCCGATGGAGGGGAGGATATATGGAACACTGGTGGTGGGAGTTGTATGGAATTGTACCCTTCTTATCCTATAGTCTTGTCAATCATTATTAAATCACTAGTAAAAATTTTTTAGATAAAAAAAGAAGTATGATGATTATCTCTGGGAATGAAGAGGGCAGGAGGGCTGCAGAATTTCAGTGTTAGGTGCAATGTGGAACTACACCTTATAATTTTTCAGTTCTTGTAACGTACTGTTAATAACAAGTAAAAATTGAAGAAAAAAAGTGGGTGTAACTAAGTGTAGCTCAGCCCCTTTTCCACACCCCAAAGGGACCAGCTGCTCTGAGACAATAGACATGCTTCACCTTACCTTTCACATGAGGTGGACATCTGCCTACGATGCTCCTCTCAACTCCTGAGTCTGGAGTTTGGTATGAAGACACCATTTTTTGACTTCCCTGAATTACATTTGTCAATACTTATTTTACCAATCATAAAGGATAATTGAGGCTGTGGAGGTCTCTTTGGTCTTCACCTACCCACTACATAGGAGGAAGATAGACATATACATATATACATGTATGGTATTAACACCTTTAGCAATGACTACCTAACTGAAACATTACATGTGACGATTCACAAGATTATCAATGTACAGAATGAGAAGTTGGCATGCTGGTAAAAAAATCAAGGAATGTCCAGGTTCAAGCTCCTGGCCCCCAACTGCAGGGGGAAAGTGTTATAAGTGGTAAAGCAGTGCTGTGGGTGTCTCTCTGCCTCTCTCCATCTCTGCCTCCCCCTCTCAATTTCTATCCAATAATAAGTAAATAAATATACTTTTAAAAAAATCAAGGAGTGTAGAACCAAGCAGGGTATTTCCAAATAGGGTTTGGCCAATCTAGAATCTAATAAAGACCATTGTGATGACCACATTATCACAGAGAATGGCAACATTTCTACTGTCTTTACAGTCTTATAACACTTTTTTATTTTATTTTAGTATTTTAGTTGTCTAGGGCTTCACTGTACTAGCTTGACTTTTTTAGATAGAAAGGCAGAGACAGATTCCACCCTAAGATTCCTAATCTCATGTGCTTTGCTCCTATTTTTTTGGTTTCTGTTCATTAACCATTTTGTCTCACTGTATATACTGCCATCTTTCAGACACCAAGTTGCAGGTGCTACCATGACTCCATCTTGACTTCTCTGGGAAGACAACCTCACCTATGTGTCCTAGAACCTCATCTCTCCAGAGTCTTACCCAACTAGGGAAAGAGAGAAACAGGCTAGAGGTATAGATCAACCTGCCAACACCCATGTCCAGTGGAGAAGTAATTATAGAAGCCAGAACTCCTAACTTCTGCACCCCAAAACCAATTTTGATCCAGACTCTCAGTGGGGGAGAAGTGATAGGGGGAAGAGCACCATCTAAACTCCAGCACCATCAGGACCCAAAGAAAGAAGAAGAAAAAGGGAAGGACATTTAAATGTAGTATTAGGGTCATGAGTGGCTTGGAGGGGAAGAGAGGATGGGACCTGGAAAAAAGGGGGTTAGCAATTATGTACAAATGTAGACCGAAAGTTGTAGAGATGATAGTTAACCCATGTCTGCAACCTTGGGAGAACTGTGGAGGTTTGAAATAGAGGCATTGGGCATTCAGAACTCTAGTGGTAGTGGGAATGGCCCCTGCTGACATGTAATTTTGTAAATCAATATTAAATAGTAAAATTTAAAAGAAGAAGAAGAAAAAGAAGAAGGAAGAGGAGGAGAAGGAGGAGGAAGATGAGAAGGAAAAGGAGAAGAAGGAGAAGAAAAGAAAAAGAAAGGAGGCACAGACACCATGGCACTGATGCCTTTTTCAGCACAGTGGGGGCCAGGCTGGAACCTAGATCGAGTCCATGACAAAGCAGCACACCATCCAAGTGAGCTGTGCTGCTGCCCTGAGGATGCTATTTGATGCACCACTCCCACTGTCTCATGCAAACCAAGTTAACGGCATATTTTCCTACCAAAAACAAGCAGACCTGAAACTTGAGCCATACCCACACGTTATTCTGAGTAAATCCAGTCGTCACAACTAGGATTTGCAGCTAAAAATAGGGTTTATAACCCCATACCTTTCTTCTAATTCACTATTACTTTCTATAATCCATGATTTCCTGCAGATGTCAAATTTAAATAGTCTTTTTTTTTCTCAGAAAAATTCAGCCCAGAACTTACAAGTCTCTTTCCAGAAAAAGATACACTAGAGTTTCTTCACTTCTCTAATGTGGAAGGCCAGATAACAAATCCATTTCATTTCTGTACTCACATGAACTTAAATGAGAGAGACAAATTACATCAATGAGAACTATAAGTGGAAAAAAATTCTATTTTAATGCTACCCAATGCTGCCCATCTCAAATTATCTGCACTGGATTTGAAGAATGGAAAAAATGTGTCAACAGTGAAAACAAACAAAAAATAATCAGAGCCTCCTGATACCTCCCTTCCTCCCACTATCAAAAGCAACCAAATTCACAAGAATAATTGCAAAACATAAATACAAACACAAGATCAGATTAAGTTGACACTTACAAATTAAAGTAGGTTAGACTAGACTCTCTCTGACATAACCTCGTAAAGTTGTGACCAAAAGTATGCAAGTATGTAAGTGCACACATATGCCATGCACCTCATGTGTTAGCCTCCAGACTTTAACCATCGAATCAGACCTGTTCTCCTGATGATCCAGCTATCTTGGCTCTAGGAAACTCAGAGGGAGCAAGACACATTCATTCAGTCATTTGGTCTGAAACTTCTCAGCTGTACCTTTCATTGACATGAGTCAAATGAAAAACAAACAAAAAAACACTCTTCTCTAACATTTCAGAAGTTTTTTATTGTAGGAAAAAAAAGAAATCTCTTAGGTAACTTCTATCTAGGCTAGCAATTTTTCAATGATTCACGTCTACTGGTGATTTAAAATAGATGTAACTTTCCCCTCTTATTCAAAGGCCTGAAGATCTTCCATCTCTGTTCTTAACTCATGGTTGACTAAAAAGACAACAGTAAATCTGCAGACAGCTTTTCACCAAACTCACACTGACTGTGTTTCCTCCTTAGATAACTGGCTTCACTAAATTTACTCCTCATAACAAAACCGAAGGTCACATACTGAGTTTACCTGCTCCTCTGCCACCTGAATGAGACTGTGACCTTTAGAAAACTGAAATAATATTTTTCAGAGGGTGAAAACAATACATCTTTGCTCCCATTCACCCTTGTCATCCAAAGTACCAAAGGAGCAGGGAGAAAGCCATTATTATACCCAACTCAAAGCAACAGAAATCTAGTAAAAACACAGCACATATCTTAAAACCAGCTTCTCTCCTGAGAAAGTCATACAGCCTCACACTTGTGTTTGGTAAGAAATAGTCACAGCTTTTCCGTAACAGAATTAGTAATAGACCTCTACTTAAAGGGAAAGGCTGGGATTTTATCTGAATCAACTTTTGTGGCTTCCCCAAAACTACTGCTATTTACTTCCGACATAAACAATAAATGCACAGATCCAGATACTCACAGCAACGAGCTCAGCTCTGGCCCCTAACATCAGACGTCGCCTCTGGCTACAGACTGAACCTACTGTTGGGAGGTGCTTTTATTTTCCTAGCGAAGTAGCACCCTCTAGCGGCGTTTCCAAATTATTGCCAGGGACTCGCCAACCATGTGACACAATATGCTTACTATCCAATTACGCAATGTCAAAACACCCAGGTGAGAACAAAAGCTGGTCCAGCCATTGAAAGCAGCACGTTCCAACCTCAGGTTCCGTTTATCCTAGGCTTTTAAAGCAAAAGACTGCCTGATGTTTAAGCATCCTTCCAATTTCACATCTGAAAGGTGTCTTTGAGGAAAATAGACACTGGTAATAGTTGTATATTCTTTATATTGTCATTAGCATCATTGCTGCTATTAACATTAACAGGTAATATGTCACTGACGGTATTTGCTATCTGCCAAGAAAAACATGTAATCGTTGTTGTATAAGGTTAACCTCATTTAAAAGTCACTAGGACAGCTCACCTGGGAAGGTGCCTGCTTTGCCAAGCTTCTGTGCTTTGATATCATTCCCACTATCCCTCCCCCTGCCACTATCTTTCAATATGAAAGTCAGGGAGTTAAGCCACGACACTGATGTGTACACACACACAGCACAAACGCACAAAGACATTGAGAATACATGGCCTTAGCTGTTCTCATTTTGTGCTATGGGTGAAAGAATTGTAGCCCCTTGTACACAAGTAAAGATGCGCAGGGTCAACTGAGAATGAGGGGAAACGGAGACTCAAACACATAAATGTAGCTCTCCAAAAACATCTATGAAGAAGTCTTTTATACATAGGAATTATCACTAAGTTTCAGGTAACTCCACCCTCAAGAAGCATAAACCCAAAAAAGTTATTCCCTAGTAGTGAAAACAGAGCTAGGGAGGTGGTTCAACGACTGAGTATATTTCACATGCTTATGCTTTTATGCAGATCCTTGAACTGCATATAATGGAAAATTTTTATGCTGCTCTTGTTCCTTCTCTCTCTCCACAAGGAAACCCATATATTTTACTGTGGTTTTTGTTAATTTATACATTATGAGAGAGAGAGAACCACAGCACTGCACACCTCTGGCATAAGGTGGTGCCTGGGATTGAACTTGTGGCCTCAGAGCTTGCAAACTGGTGCTCTAATAGACTGAGTTATCTAACTCCCTGGTCCAAAAATATATATATATTGTATATTTTAGCAATAAAAGTTAAATTGAAAATTGAAGTTTATGTTAGAACAATAGCTATTTTCCATCGTAAATTTAAAAAATCTATCAGTTCGACCCCTCTATAATTCTTGAGTCATTGTGCTGACCTGCTTCTGACTGTAGCTTATAGCAGTGACCATTACAATGATTCTGGTACTCCACCTTCTTAGCAGAGTTAGTGAGTTCATGTGCACGTCTCCCCATTTTACAATTTAAAAACTGGCCCATCTACAGGATCTTGCCATTATGTAGGGCAGCAATGGTAGGAACTGTCCCACTCTCCAAAGGGAGGCTGGGTCAACCTACTCTGCCACTTGTTGCATGCTTTACATTGGGTTCTAGTTCTCCCCCGCCAAGAGAATTGGATCAGTCTTGCTAATTTCCCGGCCCGCTTGGCCCCGCCCCAGGGAACCCCGAGAGAGGGTTTCAGAGTTCCAGAGTTCAAGAGTTCAAGAGTCGGAGAGTTGCAGAGTAAGAGAGAGTGCTTGCGCCGCCGCAAAGAGACAGCAGAGTTCTGTTTGGTGATTAGTTTGTCTTAGTTTATAAATTGTTGTTCCTGAATAAAGAAATACAGCTTCCCTGCCCAGCCATTGTCTCCGCGTCTCTGTTACCCACCTGTGAAGCTAGCCCGGCCGGCTGGGGCCTCCGAATTTTAACAAGAGCCACTCAAAGAAGACTGGTCCTGAAATGAGTGCTAGAATGTTCCCAGCTGTGACCATGGACTGTGAGCTCAAACTGACAGGGATGCAGAGGTGACACAGGATCCTGTGCTACATATGAATAGATATGGGTCCTAGGTCAGATCGGTGGGGTCTACAGTTAATGGTATTTATAGACTTTTCACATATTTGGGAGCTACTGTCCACCCTAATTCAGCTTTCTGGTCCTATTCTCAACTCTGACACCATCTTTCTAGACAATACTTTTATCCCACCTTCATGTTAGTTATCAGTCATGGGCCTCTTGGAATATACCTAAAACGGACTTCCTAGCATCTTCCCACACCAAGATACCTAGGTTCATCTGCCCTATTCTTACTTTTAGGTTCCTGATTATGAAACCATTTTTCCTGCTTTATATCTTACTGCTTTTCAGCCACCAAGTTGTAGATGCTACCATGGTGCCATCCTGACTTCCCTGTACAGATGACCTCACCAATGTGTCCTGGAACTCCACCTTCCTAGAGCCCTATCCCACCGGGGAAAAAAAGAAACATCAGCAAATTTAGCAACAAAAAAGCAAATGACCCCATCCAAAAATGGCAGAGGATATGAACAAAACATTCACCTCACAGGAGATCCAAAAGGCTAACAAACATATGAAAAACTGCTCTAGGTCACTGATTGTCAGAGAAATGCAAATTAAGACAACACTAAGATACCACCTCACTCCTGTGAGAATGGCATACATCAAAAAGGACAGCAGCAACAAATGCTGGAGAGGCTGTGGGGACAGAGGAACCCTTTTGCATTGCTGGTGGGAATGTAAATTGGTCCAGCCTCTGTGGAGAGCAGTCTGGAAAACTCTCACAAGGCTAGACATAGACCTTACATATAATCCAGTAATTCCTCTCCTGGGATTATACCCCAAGGACTCCATAACACCCAACCAAAAAGAGGTGTGTACTCCTATGTTCACAGCAGCACAATTCATAATAGCTAAAACCTGGAAGCAACCCAGGTGCCCAACAACAGATGAGTGGCTGAGAAAGCTGTGGTATATATACACAATGGAATACTATGCAGCTATCAAAAACAATGAACCCACCTTCTCTGACCCATCTTGGACAGAGCTAGAAGGAATTATGTTAAGTGAGCTAAGTCAGAGATAAAGATGAGTATGGGATGATCCCACTCATCAACAGAAGTTGACTAAGAAGACCTGAAAGGGAAACTAAAAGCAGGACCTGACCAAATTGTAAGTAGGGCACCAAAGTAAAAACCCTGTGGTGAGGGGTAGACATGCAGCTTCCTGGGCCAGTGGGGGGTGGGAGTGGATGGGAGGGATGGGTCACAGTCTTTTGGTGGTGGGAATGGTGTTTATGTACACTCCTAGTAAAATGTAGTCATATAAATCACTAGTTAATTAATATGAGAGGGGGAAAATTAATTGTATGTCTCAAAGTATTTTAAAACACAGACTGAGTCTTTTTAATATATAGGCTGTGTATTTGATATGCGGACTCTCTCAAAAGCCTAGACCAAGTAGATCAGAAGCAACCAATAGCACAGCTATATACAAGATACTGGGTACTGTACAGCAACCCCCAACAAAAGGACCTTTCAAAGTTAACCCAATTACCAAATAATGTGTGTGATGATAATATTAACTATCAATTGTCTTTTGGAACCCTAAGACAGCAGGAACCTCACATCTCCACTATAGAGCCTCTACTTCCCCCAGTCCTGGAACCCTTGGATAGGGCCCACTTTTCCATATGCCTCTCCCAATCCATATCAAATAATATTGCGTCTGCCAATTGCAACCTAATCAACACAACGATTGCCACCTCAACATGTTTCACTTTAGACTGTGTCCAGAGACTTCACATGTGGAATGACAACCCTTCAGCTTCATTACTCAGGTGAGACCTTTCCTCTCATAGTATTCTCTAATTCCATCCCAGGTGGCTCACTTTCTAACAAAGTCCCAAAACCTAGATATACAACAGGTTCTGTGAGAAAGAGCATATGTTCACACGTATCCATAAACTAGTGCAAAATATATACCTGAAAGCAGAAGTACACTAGAGTTTGCAGTGAGTAGCCCCCTAACACTTCCTCTCCACTATTCCAAGCTTTGGGTCCATGATTGCTCAACAATTTGTTTGGCTTTGTATGTTAACTCTCTTTTCAGCCATCAGGTTCCAGATGTCATCAGCATGCCGGTCAGGCTTCCCTGGACTGAAGACCCCACCAATGTGTCCTGGAGCTCTGCTTCCCCAGAGACCCACCCTACTAGGGAAAGAGAGAGGCAGACTGGGAGTATGGACCGACCAATCAACGTCCATGTTTAGTGGGGAAGCAATTACAGAAGCCAGACCTTCCACCTTCTGCAACCCTCAATGACCCTGGGTCCATGCTCCCAGAGGGATAGAGAATGGGAAAGCTGTCAGGGGAGGGGGTGGGATATGGAGATTGGGTGGTGGGAATTGTGTGGAGTTGTACCCTTCCTACCCTATGGTTTTGTTAATTTATCCTTTCTTAAATAAAAATTTAAAAAAAAAATTAAAAAGAAAAGAAAAAAACTTTATTGAAGGATTAATGGTTTACAGTTCACAGTAAAATGTAATAGCTCATACATGTGTAACATTTTGATAAAATAATTCAACACTCACTAGGTTGTCCTCTGCCACCATGTTCCAGGACTTGAAACCTCCCCCCACCTCAGATTCTTTTTTTTTTAATTTCTTTATTGGGGAATTACTGTTTTACATTTGACAGTAAATACAATAGTTTGTGCATGCATAACATTTCCCAGTTTTCCATATAACAATATAACCCCACTAGGTTCTCTGTCATCCTTTTTGGACCTGTATTTTCCCCACACACCCACCCCAGAGTATTTTACTTTGGTTCAATATGCCAACTCCAGTTTAGGTTGTCTTTCTTTTTCTTTAAAATGAATAATTTTTTTTAATTTTTCTTTATAAAAAGGAAACTGACAAAACCATAGGATAAGAAGAGTACAACTCTACACAATTCCCACCACCAGAATTCTGTATCCTGACACCTCCCCGATAGCTTCCCTATTCTTTATCCCTCTGAGAGTATGGACCCAGGGTCATTATGGGATGCAGTGGAAGGTCTGGCTTCTGTAATTGCTTCCCCGCAGAGCATGGATGTTGGCAGGTCAATCCATACTACAAGCCTATCTCTCTCTTGGCCTACAATAAAATATTTTTTTAAAAACTAGAAGTTAGGGCACAGTGGTGATACACTGGGTTGAGTGCACATAGTGTGAAGTACAAGGACAAGCACAAGGATCCTGGTTCAAGTCCCCAGCTCCCCACCTGTGGGGAGGGATCACTTCACAAATGGTGAAGCAGGTCTGCAGGTGTCTATCTTTATTTCACCTTCTCTGTCTTTCCTTACTCTCTTAATTTCTCTCTGTCTTATCCAACAATAACAGCAGCAATTCAAAAATGGTGAAGCAGGTCTGCAGGTGTCTATCTTTATTTCACCTTCTCTGTCTTTCCTTACTCTCTTAATTTCTCTCTGTCTTATCCAACAATAACAGCAGCAACAACAATAACAATAACAGCAACAACAATGGGGGGAAAAGATGGCCACCAGGAATAATGGATTCATAGTGCAGGCCTTGAACCCCAGCAATAACCCTGGAGGCAAAAAACAAAAAAACTAAACTAAAAGTGGAAACAAAAAAATACCAAATGATATTGCATCCGCCTATCCCAACCTAATCAATGCACCACCTCAGCATGCTTCACTTTAAACTGTGTCCAGAGACATCAGGCATGGATTGTCAACCCTTCACCTTCATTACTTGGGTGAGACCTTTCCTTTCATAGTATTCTCTAATTCCATTCCAGATGGTTCACTTCCTAACAAAGTCCCAAAACCTAGATATAGACTAGGTCCCATGAGATAGAGCATATGTTCACATGTATCTATAAACTAGGGCAAAATATATACCTGAAAGCATAAGTATACAACAGTCTGCAGTGAATCAGTACTAAGTTCATAATGAAACAATGTCTACTTAGACTTAGCTACCCTCCTCACCTACTTCCTATTACACTTCCCTCACTCACTCCAAAGCTATCCTTATCAAAGCAAGGACTGCAAAAGGTGAATAAGGGCAACAGACTGGCATACTTTAAGGATGACTCTTTAGTCACTATCAGGCCACCCCATTAGCTGGGGCCCTATTCAGGGAGTCCTGAGATTCCCAAATAGACATGATGGGCCTACATCTCAAAAAAATTCCTCTCCCCAATATCACAGTCATCTCTATCAGGAACAACACAATAGACTCTTTGTGGACCCCCATAGGACCTTGCCCTCAACTTGGATCAACAATGGTAGAGAATGTTCAGCCTCTGAAGGGAAGATGGACAACATACTCTATGCTCCAACCGAGGAAGATGGGTCCTGATATTGGGGCAGCTTTGAACGTTCCTACTCATGACCACAGAATGTGAGCTCAGATCTACAGGGATGCAGAGGTTTACATAGGTTCCTAAGCTGAATATGGGCCTTAGATCAGATCATATCGATGGGGTTTACAGTCAACAACATTTATACACCAACATATATACATATTTGGGAGCTATTTTCTTCCTTGATCCAGCATTCTGTCCCTTCTCCAGCCATGACATCATCTCCCTAGACAATAGCTTGGATCCACCTGCATATCAGATTTCAGGCTCAGGGAAGAAAAAAAAAAAAAAAACACTAGTCTAGTCACAGGCCCTTTGGAATATAACTAAAATATGCCTATTAGCTATCTACAAAATGGAGACCCTCCCCCCCAACTTCATCTGAACTATTCTAGCCTTTAGGTTCATGATTAGTCAACAACTTGCTTGGCTTTATATGTTAACTATCTTTTAAGCCATGAGGTTCCAGATGCTATTATGATGCCAACCAGACTTCCCTGGAAAGACAACCTCACCAATGTGTCCTGGAGCTCCACTTCCTCAGAGCCCTGCCCCCACTAGAGAAAGAGAGAGACAGGCTGGGAGTATGGATCCACCTGCCAATATCCATGTTCAGCGGGAAGCAATTACAGAAGCCAGACCTTCCACCTTCTGCATCCCACAATGGCACCTTGGGTTCATACTCCCAGAAGGATAAAGAATAGAAAAGCTATTAGGGCAGAGGACGGGATACAGAATTCTGGTGGTGAGGATTGTGTGGAGTTGTACCTCTCTTATCCTATGGTTTTGTCAATGTTTCCTTTTTATAAATTAAAAAGAAAAAAGAAAAAAACTTAAAGTTCAAACAAAAAATAATAATATGATAGGAGCAAGTGTATAGACAATAATTGAGAGAACTGCACAGTTTTGTTTACAAAACCAAAGGCTAGCAAATTCTGGCACATAGCGTTTCCAATTCATTTTTTTTATCTTATAGTCCTACCTACACTTTCAAAGGAATTATCCTCAAAAGTATGATTAATCTGTCTCAAGTTAATAGTGTTATTATTAAATCATAAAATATTGATGCAAATTTTTCAATACAAATATTTCATCCAATTTGCAGCCAACATTAGCTAGTCAAACACAGAAGAGGTATTATCTGATTAACTCATCTCTAGTCCTGAAAAAAGAGAGGAAGGGGACAACTGATGAAGGAAAGAATCAAACTTTTTAGTGGGATTTATTTCATGAAATACACATGTACTTTTTTATGATTTATTCTTGACAAGAGAAGAAAGAAATATACCAGATTGGTTTCACTCATATGTGAAATCTAGAGATCTGACTTAGATGAACTTGCCAAAAAAAAAAAAATCCAAACAAAACAAATGCACGCAAACTATAAGACTTGTGAGAACTCTGGTGGTTACCTTTGGGAAGTGGGAGGCTAGGGAAACAGAACTTTGGTGGTGGATGTGGTGTGGAATTATACATTATGATCTTACAATCTTGTAACAAACTATAAAAAAGAAAAAAATTTAAATAATCTTCTACATTCTAATTTCTCTAACTGATTAATAGGTTAGTAGATGGACGAGATAAACATTATCTGATTCCTAGCATGATTTCACATATACATCCAATACACAGAAAGGTTCGGCAATATGTATCTCTATTTGGAACTCATTAAAAAAAAACCAAGAGGGCAGAAATCATTACTGTCACCATCTTCTAATGAGTGGGAAGAAAACAGACAACTGTAATTACATAATTTATCCTGCTAGGAACAAGCATTTTACAACTCAGTGGAGCAGTTTCACAGAGTTGGTTAACTTAAGAGAGTGAGAAAAAGCATACAGAATAGGAAATCTATTTCTATCAAGTAGTCAGATAATCAGGGGGAGTTTTCCATGGTAAAAACAACAGTAGAGGGAGTCGGGCTGTAGCGCAGCGGGTTAAGCGCAGGTGGCGCAAAGCACAAGGACTGGCATAAGGATCCCGGTTCGAACCCCGGCTCCCCACCTGCAGGGGAGTTGCTTCACAACTGCAGTGAAGCAGGTCTGCAGGTGTCTATCTTTCTCTCCTCCTCTCTGTCTTCCCCTCCTCTCTCCATTTCTCTCTGTCCTATCCAACAACAACAACAACAATAATAACTACAACAATAAAACAACAAGGGCAACAAAAGGGAATAAATAAATAAAATAAATATAAAAAAATTAAAAAACAAAAAAACAAACAAAAAAAACAACAGTAGATACAAAAAAGAGAATAAGCAACAAGAAGGACTTATAGGGATTCTGACAAGAAAACAGAATGCATATATCAATAAATGCAATAAACACAGATGCTGGCCATGTCTGAAATGGCAGGAATAAGAGAATTAAATTTTATATTAACATAAACTTCACTAATAAAGGTGCCCTTTAGTGTACAAAGTGTCCATTCCATATGTGCTACACATACAAACCAACAGCAACATACCACAGAACAGTAAAGTGAGATGTCTTTGCTTTCCAATGTCCAGACTGTTGATTTCCTGATTGTCTCATTCTCATTCTCCATGGTCAATTCTCTGGGTTGTGTGTACCATTTTGTGACATGTCAATACTATTGATAATCAGGGAGTAGGCTTCATAACTGCCTCAAAGTGATAATGAGATAAATGAAATGAAAAATGATAGAAATCAAATAATTGGTTATCCTTTGCTATACAGACTCTTCCCCCAGATTATTGAAATAATCCATGAAAGAGTCTTTCTCCTGAGGATAAATTCTAACTATTCGATACAGATGGAATGGCAGAATGTTGGAATAACTTTATTTTGCAACCCTAATGGAAGCATCAAGCCAGGCAGCAATCATCAATGGATCCTAAAACCATTAGAAAAGGGCAGTGGGTTAAGCACATGTGGTGCAAAGTGCAAGGACCTGGTGTAAGGATCCCGGTTTGAGCCCCCGGCTCCCCACAAGCAGTAAAGCAGGTCTGCAGGTGTCT